>NW_024404414.1:190756-490756 GCF_905171775.1 Rana temporaria | reverse complement strand
GCACATGGTCTGGATCTCAGAGCTCCTGGGTTACATGCAGCACATGGCCTGGATCTCACATGGGGGAGTCACTGGAGACATGAGGGGTCGCTGGAGACATGAGGGGGTCACTGGAGTACACAGGAGCACTGGGATCACTGGAGACATGGGGGGGGGGGAGGCACTGGAGTACACAGGAGCACTGGGATCACTGGAGACATGGGGGGGGGGGCACTTGAGACATGGGGGGATCACTGGAGACATGGGGGGGATCACTGGAGTACACAGGAGCACTGGGATCACTTGAGACATGGGGGGGGGCCACTGGAGACATGGGGGATCACTGGAGTACACAGGAGCACTGGGATCACTGGAGACATGGGGGGGGGCACTTGAGACATGGGGGGATCACTGGAGACATGGGGGGGATCACTGGAGTACACAGGAGCACTGGGATCACTGGAGACATGGGGGCGGACACTTGAGACATGGGGGGGGGGCCACTGGAGACATGGGGGATCACTGGAGTACACAGGAGCACTGGGATCACTGGAGACATGGGGGGGGGGGCACTGGAGACATGAGGGGTCACTGGAGACATGGGGGATCGCTGGAGTACACAGGAGCAATGGGATCACTGGAGACATGGGGGGGGGGTAACTGGAGACATGGGGGATCACTGGAGTACACAGGAGCACTGGGATCACTGGAGACATGGGGGGGGGGGGCACTGGAGACATGAGGGGTCACTGGAGACATGGGGGATCGCTGGAGTACACAGGAGCAATGGGATCACTGGAGACATGGGGGGGGGGGTCACTGGAGACATGGGGGGGGGGGGGTAACTGGAGACATGGGGGATCACTGGAGTACACAGGAGCACTGGGATCACTGGAGACATGGGGGCGGACACTTGAGACATGGGGGGGGGCCACTGGAGACATGGGGGATCACTGGAGTACACAGGAGCACTGGGATCACTGGAGACATGGGGGGGGGGGGGCACTGGAGACATGAGGGGTCACTGGAGACATGGGGGATCGCTGGAGTACACAGGAGCAATGGGATCACTGGAGACATGGGGGGGGGGGCACTGGAGACATGGGGGATCACTGGAGTACACAGGAGCACTGGGATCACTGGAGACATGGGGGGGGGGGGCACTGGAGACATGAGGGGTCACTGGAGACATGGGGGATCGCTGGAGTACACAGGAGCAATGGGATCACTGGAGACATGGGGGGGGGGGGTCACTGGAGACATGGGGGGGGGGGTAACTGGAGACATGGGGGATCACTGGAGTACACAGGAGCACTGGGATCACTGGAGACATGGGGGGGGGCACTGGAGACATGAGGGGTCACTGGAGACATGGGGGATCGCTGGAGTACACAGGAGCACTGGGATCACTGGAGACATGGGGGGGGGGGGTCACTGGAGACATGGGGGGGGGGGGGAACTGGAGACATGGGGGATCACTGGAGTACACAGGAGCACTGGAGACATGGGGGGGGGGGACTGGAGACATGAGGGGTCACTGGAGACATGGGGGATCGCTGGAGTACACAGGAGCACTGGGATCACTGGAGACATGGGGGGGGGGGTCACTGGAGACAGGGGGGGGTCACTGGAGACGGGGGGGGTCACTGGAGTACACAGGAGCACTGGGGTCACTGGAGACATGGGGGATCACTGGAGTACACAGGAGCACTGGGGTCACTGGAGACATGAGGGGTCACTGGAGACATGGGGGATCACTGGAGTACACAGGAGCACTGGGGTCACTGGAGACATGAGGGGTCACTGGAGACATGGGGGATCACTGGAGTACACAGGAGCACTGGGATCACTGGAGACAGGGGGGGAGAGTCGCTGGAGACATGGGGGAGTCGCTGGAGTACACAGGAGCACAGGGATCACTAAGGACATTGCAGCACGGGGGGCTTGGCATAGGTGTAGTGGGATGTTGCTCGAACGCGAGTCGCATGTGGCTGGTGCCAGTCAGGAAAACAGTTTTTTGATTGGATGAGGTGCCAGAGAGGGGGGAGGGGGGGTACAGCACTGGAATGTAAGGGGGGTGAGTATGACAAGTGATATGTATCCTCACTTTACAGAGCTTCGTGTCACCCGGTTTATGCCACTCAGACAGGCCCTCCTTAAAAAATAAAATAAGAATTCTGCAGACAGCGTGTTGGTAAAATGTCTTCTTTCTCCTCAGACACCGCCCTGACCGTCTCCCGCGGGACTCTGATCATCTGTCCGGCCTCCCTCATCCACCATTGGAAGAAGGAAGTGGAGAGGAGAGTATCGGATGGTAAATTACGGGTTTACTTGTACCATGGCCCCAACCGGGAAAGTGACACCAGACTGTGAGTACCGCTGGAGAAATTCGAAAAAAAGTCTATTAAAAAAAAAAAAAGAACTCCACTGGTATTTCTATATCGGAGCTGTGCCATGGCTTCTCCTCTGCGCCCCACAGTGCAGTGCAGGCGCCTCTGTGTAGGGTGGCGATATTCTCTCAGTATATTGTAAGACATCAGAACACACCTCACATAGAACACCTCACTATATCTTCAGTGCCTCCGCTTTATTCTGATGAAGACTTGACTATTTATATCTGAGATTTCTCCTGAACCCCCGTAATTTTATTTAACCCCTTTCTGCCGACCCTTTAACTGCTTGCCAACCAGCCGCCGCAGTTATACAGCGGCAGGTCGGCTCTGCTGGGCGAGATCACGTAGCTATACGTCACCTCGCCGAGCAGCCAATAGGGGCGCGCACGCCCTCGCCCCTGACGCCGATGCGCGTGCCCGGCGGTCGCGATTACCGCCGGGCACCCGCGATTGCTCGTAAACACACAGCTCCCGGTCCTGTCAGGGGAGAAATGCCTGATCTTCTGTTCATACAATGTATGAACAGCAATCCGTCATTTCCCCCAGTCAGTCCCACCCCCCCCCCCTACAGTTAGAACACACCCAGGGAACATACTTAACCCCTTCCCCACCCCCTAGTGTTAACCCCTTCCCCGCCAGTGTCATTTTTATAGTAATCAATGCATTTTTATAGCACTGATTGCTATAAAAATGCAAATGGTCCCAAAAGTGTCCGCCATAATATCGCAGTACCGATATAAATCGCTGATCGCCGCCATTACTAGTAAAAAAAAAAAAATAATAAGAAAAATGCCCATAAAACTATCCCCTATGTTGTAAACTCTATAACTTTTGCGCAAACCAATCAATAAACGCTTATTGCGATATTTTTCGAAAAAAAAAAAAAAAGTAGAAGAATACGTATCGGCCTAAACTGAGGAAAAAAAAATAGTTTTTTTATGTTTTTGGGGGATATTTATTATAGCAAAAAGTAAAAAATATAATTTTTTTTCTAAATTGTCGCTCTATTTTTGTTTATAGCGCAAAAACTAAAAATACCTCTGTGGCGGCGCAGAATAACGCCTACGTCTGTGGCGGCGCAGAATAACACCTACCTCTGTGGCGGCTCAGAATAACGCGTACCTCTGTGGTGGCGCAGAATAACGCGGCTCAGAGTAACACCTACCTCTGTGGCTGGTCAGAGTAACGTCTACCTCTGTGGCTGGTCAGAGTAACGCCTACCTCTGTGGCTGGTCAGAGTAACGCCTACCTCTGTGGCTGGTCAGAGTAACGCCTACCTCTGTGGCTGGTCAGAGTAACGTCTACCTCTGTGGCTGGTCAGAGTAACGCCTACCTCTGTGGCTGGTCAGAGTAACGTCTACCTCTGTGGCTGGTCAGAGTAACACCTACCTCTGTGGCTGGTCAGAGTAACGTCTACCTCTGTGGCTGGTCAGAGTAACGTCTACCTCTGTGGCTGGTCAGAGTAACGTCTACCTCTGTGGCTGGTCAGAGTAACTGATCACCACCATTAGTAAAATAAATAAATACAAAATTATATAACAGTTTTTTTTTTTTTTTTACCAGACATGTAGCAGAATACACTTTGGCCAAAATTTATGATGAAATTTGATTTCTTTCTTTATTGCATACGTGTTCTAGCAGAAAATAAGAAATATAGTTTTTGAAAAAAAAATTCCATTTGTTTAGCAAAAAATAACACCCCAGTGGTGATCAAACACCACTAAAAGAAATCTCTATTTGTGTGGGGAAAAAATAATATACATTTTAATTTGGGTACAGAGGCGGCCGCACGCTAATCGGAAATCACCGGGTTCAGCGGCCTCTCTTGCTTCTTCCCACACAATAAATTATCTTTTCAATGTCCGTATGTTCCTATCTATCGGCTCTCAGGGTTGGAGGAGAACAAGACCGTGACCACCAGGCCTTGTAGCCTTACTGAAGCCGTGTTCACAATTCACCCAAAAGGGTGTGAGAGACGGGAAACCGCAGCCAGGCAGTGGGTGGCCCAGTGGTTGACAATCACTGATTTTAACCCTTCACATACTTGTACTGTGTATAACCAATGGACGTGTTTGTTGTCAGGTTGGCTCAGTATGACATTGTTGTCACCACCTACTCTCTGGTGTCCAAAGAGATTCCTGCCAAGAAGGAGGAGGGGGAAAGTCCGGCCCAGGATCAGGATCTGGAGGTGAGTTCTGCTGCATGTGACCTGATGGAGAAGGAGTACAAGGATGTCCTCAATCAAGGACTATTGATGATGGAGGAGGACCATGAAATAGAGGGCCATGGAGTAGAGAGCGATGGTAAACTTGCCGTACAGTGCTGAAAAAGCAGCAATCCCATAGCAGAGAGCTTGATGGGTTTTCACACTATACTATCGGTTTCCATGGTCTTTAATTTCATGGTCCTCCTTCCCATGGTCTTCCATTCCTTGGTCTTCCGTTCCTTGGTCTTCCGTTCCTTGGTCTTCCGTTTTCTGGTCTTCCGTTCCCTGGTCTTCCGTTTTCTGGTCTTCCGTTTTCTGGTCTTCCGTTTTCTGGTCTTCCGTTTTCTGGTCTTCCGTTTTCTGGTCTTCCGTTTTCTGGTCTTCCGTTTTCTGGTCTTCCGTTTTCTGGTCTTCCGTTTTCTGGTCTTCCGTTTTCTGGTCTTCCGTTTTCTGGTCTTCCGTTTTCTGGTCTTCCGTTTTCTGGTCTTCCGTTCCCTGGTCTTCTTTCCCGTAGCCTTCCGTCCCACGGTCCTCCTTCCCGTAGCCTTCCGTCCCACGGTCCTCCTTCCCGTAGCCTTCCGTCCCACGGTCCTCCTTCCCGTAGCCTTCCCTCCCACGGTCCTCCTACCCGTAGCCTTCCCTCCCACGGTCCTCCTTCCCGTAGCCTTCCCTCCCACGGTCCTCCTTCCCGTAGCCTTCCGTCCCACGGTCCTCCTTCCCGTAGCCTTCCGTCCCACGGTCCTCCTTCCCGTAGCCTTCCGTCCCACGGTCCTCCTTCCCGTAGCCTTCCATCCCACGGTCCTCCTTCCCGTAGCCTTCCGTCCCACGGTCCTCCTTCCCGTAGCCTTCCGTTCCACGGTCCTCCTTCCCGTAGCCTTCCGTTCCATGGTCCTCCTTCCCGTAGTCTTCCGTTCCACGGTCCTCCTTCCTGTAGCCTTCCGTTCCACGGTCCTCCTTCCCGTAGCCTTCCGTTCCACGGTCCTCCTTCCCGTAGCCTTCCGTTCCATGGTCCTCCTTCCCGTAGTCTTCCGTTCCACGGTCCTCCTTCCCGTAGCCTTCCGTTCCACGGTCCTCCTTCCCGTAGTCCTCCATCCCAAGCTCCTTGTTTTTTTTTTTAAAGGTACATTTTTATTTTGAAATTTTTGTACATACAAAACAGACAATACAACAAACACACATCCTAGGCGAACATCGCCCGGTACATCATTTTACAAAACTTTGGTAGCTGGTACACATTGAGCATTTTCATAAAAACGCACAGAGAAAGGTGGGAGAAAAACAACAGAATCGTTAATTTACTCACTTAGATCTATTCAACGGGCAGAGGTATCAGTCAAAGTCCAAGGAGCAGGAGGTATGGTGCTCTCGGAATCAACCCAAGAGCCCCAGACCTTCAAGAATTTTTTTGGACACCCTCTGGCCTCATATGTCATCTTATACAGCGGTATAGCACGATTGATGGTGGTGAGCCAAAAGGTAATGGTAGGTAAGGATGGAGACTTCCAGTGGAAGGTTATAGACTTCTTAGCATAGAACAGTACTATCCGCAGGAAGGTTTGCATATTCTTAGATAAAGTCTCGTCATCAATGTGGCCCAGTAAACACCTCAGAGGATTACATATATTGGGTATCTCAGTCAGCGAGCTAATGAAGGCCGTGACCTCCGACCAGAACTTCCTAATCGGAGCACACTCCCACATCATATGAAAGAACGTGCCATCGGCCGCGCCGCATCGGGAGCATAGCGCTGAGGGGATTCTGCTGAGTTTAAACAGTAAGCATGGTGTGAAGTAGGATCTATATAACAGTTTGGTCTGTATTACCTTGTCACGGGACGAAATGACAGCCAAGCTCCTTGTTGATAACATATTTGCACACCCCCCCCCCAGATGGACAGATTACAGTGGAGTAGAATTCTTAGTCCTGGATATGGTGATAAGTGTCCTTGGCGGTGGCATTGTAAATGCAATGTATGGATATTTTATTCGATGATTTTCCTGTACGTCTCTCTGGCAGCCGCTGTGGTAGTTCTGTGTTTGCAGAATGCTCAGCATTTCCCATTCCTGTCATTGGCTCACTGCCTGGTGAGAATCCACAATAAGTATAGAGCTAAACTGGAGGGGATTGTTGGGAGTAGTAGTCATGCAGACTGGAGTACAATCTGCTCATGTTCTCCCCTCTATGTGATGCACAATCTCCCTTCCCAGAATCCATCTCTCTTTTTCTTTTTTTTCCCCCTCTTCTCAGGACAAGACGGCCTCATCTCCTCTCCTCCGCATTGCCTGGGCGCGGATCATCCTGGACGAGGCTCACAACATTAAAAACCCCAAAGTCCAAACCTCCATCGCTGTGTGCAAGCTGAGAGCCGGGGCCCGCTGGGCGGTGACCGGGACCCCCATACAGAATAATCTGCTGGACCTCTACTCATTGCTACGGTGAGGGGTGTGGCCTGTTCTGTACTACTGTATGATATTGGGTGTGGCTTCTTCTGTGCTGCTGTATGATATTGGGTGTGGCCTGTTCTTTATACAACATTGGGTGTGGCCTGTTCTGTACTAACGTGTGATGGTGGGAGTGGCCCGTTGTGTTTATACTGGGGAGGGGTGTGGCCTGTTCTGTACTACTATATGACATTGGGTGTGGCCTGTTCTGTACTACTATATGACATTAGGTGTGGCCTGTTCTGTACTACTATCTGACATTGGGTGTGGCCTGTTCTGTTCTACTATGACATTGGGTGTGGCCTGTTCTGCACTACTATATGACATTGGGTGTGGCCTGTTCTGCACTACTATCTGACATTGGGTGTGGCCTGTTCTGTACTACTATCTGACATTGGGTGTGGCATGTGCTGTACTACTGTGTGATGGTGGGAGTGGCCTGTTGTGTTTATACTGGGGAAGGGTGTGGCCTGATGTGTGCCCTGTAATATTAGGGAGGGATGTGGGCTGTTCTATAAAGATGCATAATACTGGGGAGGGGTTAGTGCGGTGTGCAAGCTGAGAGCCGGGGGCCCGCCTGGGCGGTAACTGGGACCCCCATACAGAATAATCTGCTGGACCTCTACTCATTGCTACGGTGAGGGGTGTGTCTTCTTCTGTACTGCTGTATGATAGTGGGTGTGGCCTTGTTTGTTCTGTGATACCTGGGAGAGGTGTGGCCTGCTGGGTAAAGCTGTGTACTCTGTAATATTTGGGAGGGGTGTGACTCGTTCTGTAAAGCTGCATAATACTGGGGAGGGGTGTGGCCTGCTGTGTTTATACTGGGGAGGGGTGTGGCCTGCTGTGTTTATACTGGGGAGGGGTGTGGCCTGCTGTGTTTATACTGGGGAGGGGTGTGGCCTGCTGTGTTTATACTGGGGAGGGGTGTGACATGCTGTGTGTACTTTAATACTAGTGAGGGGAGTGGCCTGTTCTGTAAAGCTTCATGATACTGAGAAGGGGTGTGGCCTGCTTTTTATACTTGGGAGGGGTGTGGTCTGCTGTGTTTATACTGCGGAGGGGTGTGAAATGCTGGGTGCGCTTTGATACTGGGGAGGGGTGTGGCCTGTTCTGTAAAGCTGCATGATACAGGAGAGATCTATGGCCTGCTGTGTTTTATACAGATGAGGGGTGTGGCCTGCTGTGTTTTATACAGATGAGGGGTGTGGCCTGCTGTGTTTATACAGAGGAGGGGTGTGGCCTGCTGTGTTTATACTGGCGAGGGGTGTGGCCTTCTATGTAATTTTATGCATTGTGAACCTTGCATTATTATTGGTTCCAGGTTCCTGCGCTGCGCGCCGTTCGATGAATACAAGCTGTGGAAGAATCAGGTGGATAATGGCAGCAGGAAGGGAGGAGAGAGACTGAATATCCTCACCAAGAGTCTTCTTCTCCGGAGGACCAAAGACCAGCTGGACCACACCGGGAAACCCCTGGTAAATGGAGGGGGTGGGGCCTAGCCAGATCTATTTCCATTGGTCTTCTCGGTTCATTCATTCTGCCGGGGTGCTACACAGAGGGAGGGGGGGGGCGGGAGCACAGGGGTGTACACACACATAGTGTATACCGTATACAGGAGCACAGGGGTGTACACACACAGTATATACCGTATACAGGAGCACAGGGTGTACACACACAGTATATACCGTATACAGGAGCACAGGGGTGTACACAGCATATACCGTATACAGGAGCACAGGGGTGTATACACACAGTATATATTGGTATACAGGAGCAGAAGGGTGTACACACACAGTATATACCGTATACAGGAGCACAGGGGTGTACACACACAGTATATACCGTATACAGGAGCACAGGGGTGTACACACACACAGTATATACCGTATACAGGAGCACAGGGGTGTACACACACATATAGCGTATACAGGAGCACAGAGGTGTACACACACAGTATATACCGTATACAGGAGCACAGGGGTGTACACACACAGTATATACCGTATACAGGAGCACAGGGGTGTACACACACAGTATATACAGGAGCACAGGGGTGTACACACACACAGTATATACCATATACAGGAGCACAGGGGTGTACACACACAGTATATACCGTATACAGGAGCACAGGGGTGTACACACACAGTATATACCGTATACAGGAGCACAGGGGTGTACACACACAGTATATACCGTATACAGGAGCACAGGGGTGTACACACACAGTATATACCGTATACAGGAGCACAGGGGTGTACACACACAGTATATACCATATACAGGAGCACAGGGGTGTACACACAGTATATACAGGAGCACAGGGGTGTACACACACATTATATACAGGAGCACAGGGGTGTACACACAAAGTATATACTGTATACAGGAGCACAAGGGTGTACACACACACAGTATATACCATATACAGGAGCACAAGGGTGTACACACACACACAGTATATACAGGAGCACAGGGGTGTACACACACAGTATATACAGGAGCACAGGGGTGTACACACACAGTATATACAGGAGCACAGGGGTGTACACACACAGTATATACAGGAGCACAGGGGTGTACACACAAAGTATATACTGTATACAGGAGCACAAGGGTGTACACACACACACACACACAGTATACAGGAGCACAGGGGTGTACACACACACAGTATATACCGTATACAGGAGCACAGGGGTGTACACACACAGTATATACCGTATACAGGAGCACAGGGGTGTACACACACAGTATATACCGTATACAGGAGCACAGGGGTGTACACACATACATGGTATAACATTGCGGCTTCCATACTGACAGGTGGATCTCCCCCAGAGGACCTGCCAGGTACATCAACTGAAGCTGTCGGATGAGGAACAGGCCGTGTATGATGTCATCTTTGCCAGATCCAGGTGCGGGAATGGAGTCTGCTCTCTGTATGGTCAGAATTACTGTGGGAGGGGCTGAGGAGTTTCGGGAAATTGTTCTCTATATAGAGACCAGAATGAACAGCTCCCACTGGCTGTATAATGATGCGGAGGGCGGAGCCAGTGCCAGGGTTTGAATTCTCGGAGTGATTGACAGATAGCGGGGGTTGGGGGGTCACAGAAGCTGGTGATTGACTGACCGATTGGAGCTTATTCATTGAGGGTGGGGGGTCAGGAGATAATGATTAGCATGTTGTAGGCACTAGTGATTTGGCAGACGGGTGTGGTGGGTAAAGAATAGGAAGACTACGGGAAGGAGGACCATGGAAAGGAAGACTACGGGAAGGAGGGCCATGGAACGGAAGGCTACGGGAAGGAGGACCGTGGAACGGAAGGAGGACCGTGGGACGGAAGGCTACGGGAAGGAGGACCGTGGACCGGAAGACTACGGGAAGGAGGGCCGTGGAACGGAAGACTACGGGAAGGAGGACCCTGGAACGGAAGACTACGGGAAGGAGGACCATGGGACGGAAGACTACGGGAAGGAGGACCATGGGACGGAAGACTACGGGAAGGAGGACCATGGGACGGAAGACTACGGGAAGGAGGGCCGTGGGACGGAAGACTACGGGAAGGAGGGCCGTGGGACGGAAGGCTACGGGAAGGAGGGCCGTGGGACGGAAGGCTACGGGAAGGAGGGCCGTGGAACGGAAGGCTACGGGAAGGAGGGCCGTGGGACGGAAGGCTACTGGAAGGAGGACCGTGGAACGGAAGGCTACGGGAAGGAGGACCATGGGACGGAAGACTACGGGAAGGAGGACCATGGAACGGAAGGCTACGGGAAGGAGGACCATGGGACGGAAGACTACGGGAAGGAGGACCATGGAACGGAAGGCTACGGGAAGGAGGGTCATGGAACGGAAGGCTACGGGAAGGAGGACCATGGAACGGAAGACTACGGGAAGGAGGGTCATGGAACGGAAGGCTACGGGAAGGAGGACCATGGGACGGAAGACTACGGGAAGGATGGCCATGAAACGGAAGGCTACGGGAAGCAGGGCCGTGGAACGGAAGACTACGGGAAGCAGGGCCGTGGAACGGAAGACTACGGGAAGGAGGGCCGTGGGACGGAAGACTACGGGAAGGAGGGCCGTGGGACGGAAGGCTACGGGAAGGAGGGCCATGGAACGGAAGACTAAGGGAAGGAGGACCATGGAACGTAAGGCTACGGGAAGGAGGACCATGGAACGGAAGACTAAGGGAAGGAGGACCATGGAACGTAAGGCTACGGGAAGGAGGACCATGGAACGGAAGACTACGGGAAGGAGGGCCATGGAACGGAAGACTAAGGGAAGGAGGACCGTGGGACGGAAGGCTACGGAAAGGAGGACCGTGGGACGGAAGGCTACGGGAAGGAGGGCCGTGGGACGGAAGGCTATGGGAAGGAGGGCCATGGAACGGAAGGCTACGGGAAGGAGGGCCATGGAAAGGAAGACTGCGGGAAGGAGGGCCATGGAAAGGAAGGCTATGGGAAGGAGGACCATGGAACGGAAGACTGCGGGAAGGAGGACCATGGAAAGGAAGGCTATGGGAAGGAGGACCATGGAAAGGAAGAGACTACGGCAAGGAGGGCCATGGAACGGAAGACTACGGGAAGGAGGACCATGGAACGGAAGACTACGGGAAGGAGGACCGTGGAACGGAAGACTACGGGAAGGAGGACCATGGAACGGAAGACTACGGGAAGGAGGACCATGGAACGGAAGACTACGGGAAGGAGGACCGTGGAACGGAAGGCTACGGGAAGGAGGGCCATGGAACGGAAGACTACGGGAAGGAGGACCGTGGAACGGAAGGCTACGGGAAGGAGGACCATGGAACGGAAGACTACGGGAAGGAGGACCATGGAACGGAAGACTACGGGAAGGAGGACCATGGAACGGAAGACTACGGGAAGGAGGACCATGGAACGGAAGACTACGGGAAGGAGGACCGTGGAACGGAAGGCTACGGGAAGGAGGGCCATGGAACGGAAGACTACGGGAAGGAGGACCGTGGAACGGAAGGCTACGGGAAGGAGGACCGTGGAACGGAAGGCTACGGGAAGGAGGACCATGGAACGGAAGACTACGGGAAGGAGGACCGTGGAACGGAAGGCTACGGGAAGGAGGGCCATGGAACGGAAGACTACGGGAAGGAGGACCATGGAATGGATAGTGGTGTGGTGGGTACAGGAAGTGATGATTGGAAGATGGTGTGGTGGGTAAAGTAATAAGAACAGTTCAGAAGTGTCCGGGGGGGGCGGGGGATTACTATCAGTCACATGGTCTCCTTCGGTTCTAACATCTCCTTCTACCTCCCCCTACAGATCTACTCTGCAGAATTACTTGAAGAGACATGAAGGGGGGGCACAGACCACACCAAAGGGGGCAGAAAATCCCTTTGAGAAAGGTAAGTCTGGAATCTCCCCACCCCCCGGTTCTCTGTGCCTATGTTAGGTGTCTCTAGATGTGTTTGGGTGGATTTACTATCCTGTCGTCTCTCTCACCGCCTCTCCTTTCCCTCCTCACAGTTGCTCGGGAGTTTGGCTCCACCCAGAATGCCTTGTCCTCAGCTCCGCCCGCTCAGGGGACCAGTACGGTGCACATTCTGTCCCTCCTTCTCCGCCTACGTCAGTGCTGCTGCCACCCGTCCCTGCTGAAGACGGTAAGTGTCCCCTGTATGCCGTGCCGGGACAAGGACATCTAGTGCCCAGGACCCCTCCCCCCCCCCCCCCCCCCCCCCAAAATTATGTGTCAGAAAAAATACCCCCCAAAACTGGTCACTAATCTTAACACTTACCCTTGCAATCCAAAATTCTCCCAAAACAGAAATGTTCCCCTCTCCTAGCACAAATCCCCCCCTAATCATCCCTACTAGCGCAAATACCCCCCCCCCCCCCCAAATCCTCCTTTGTAACATAAATATCAATCTCCAATCCCCCCCCCCCCCCTCCCCAAATCCTGCTTTGTAACATAAATATCAATCTCCAAGCTCCCCCCCCCCAAATCCTCCTTTGTAACATACATATCAATCTCCAATCCCCCCCCCCAAATCCCTCTTTGTAAAATAAATATCAATCTCCAAGCTCTTACCCCCCCCCCCCCCAAATCCTCCTTTTGTAACATAAATATCAATCTCAAAGCCCCCCCCCTCCCCAAATCCTCCTTTTGTAACATAAATATATAAATCTCCAATCCCCCCCCCCCCCCAAATCCTGCTTTGTAACATAAATATCAATCTCAAAGCTCCCCCCCCCCCCCCCCAAAATCCTGCTTTGTAACATAAATATATAAATCTCCAATCCCCCCCGCCCCCCAAATCCTGCTTTGTAACATAAATATCAATCTCAAAGCTCCCCCCCCCCCCCCCCCCCCAAAATCCTGCTTTGTAACATAAATATCAATCTCAAAGCTCCCCCCCCCCCCCCCCCCCCAAAATCCTGCTTTGTAACATAAATATCAATCTCAAAGCTCCCCCCCCCCCCCCCCCCAAAATCCTGCTTTGTAACATAAATATCAATCTCAAAGCTCCCCCCCCCCCCCCCCCCCAAAATCCTGCTTTGTAACATAAATATCAATCTCAAAGCTCCCCCCCCCCCCCCCCAAATCCTGCTTTGTAACATAAATATATAAATCTCCAATCCCCCCCCCCCCCCAAATCCCTCTTTGTAAAATAAATATCAATCTCCAATCCCCCCCGCCCCCCAAATCCTCTTTTGTAACATAAATATCAATCTCCAAGCACTAGTTCACAACCCCCCATAAGCAATAAGCAGCGGCTCCCACGTAGGAGTGACGTCATTGTGGCTCCTGCCAGTCAGGGCTGTTCTGTGGGGCAGGGCTGATTCTGAATACAGGAATACCTCGGATTGCGAGTAACGCGGTTTTGAGCGTTTCGCAATACAAGCTGTTACTTTAAAAAAAAAAAAAAAACCTGACTCGGTTTGCGAGTGTCGTCTCGCAAAACAAGGAGGATTCAAGCCTCTGCGGTGTGCAGTACTGCATTTGACCAGAGGTGTGGGGGGCGCCGGTGGCATTCGGAGCCGTTCAGATGCACTCGGAAATACTCCGCTCTCGAGTCTCTCCGAGGGTTTCCAAGTGCATCCGAGCGGTCTCCGCGTATTTCCGAGTCTCTTCGGCGCCCCACCTCTGGCCAAATGCAGTACTGCATACAATATAAGTCAATGTGGAACGAATTTTCAGGGTTCCCATTGATTCCTATGGGGAAACTCGCTTTGATATGCGAGCGCTTTGGATTACAAGCATTCTCCTGGAACGGATTATGTATTCCCTGTAATGAGAAATGTTCTGAGTGATTCCTGTCCATCCATTTCTCCGGCGTCTCTCACCTCCCATCCATTTCTTGTATCTCCTCTCTGTGCCCGGATCTCTCCTGCAGACTTTGGACCAGACGGAGATGAAGAGCGAAGGGCTGAGCCTGACCCTGGAGGAGCAACTCAACGCCCTGACCCTGTGTGACCTCCAGACCCCGGACCCCAAATCCACCGTCTCCCTCAACGGAACCAACTTCAGCGCCAAGCTGTTCGAGAGCGACTGCAACAGCACAAAGGTGACCGGGGATGAGCTGTGTGAGAGACCCCCTGCCAGACATAACAGACAGGGCGTCTTCGTCATCAGAAATTGGGGGTTCAAAGGGTTACCACAGAGCTGTCTATGCCGGGGGGGGGGGGGGGGCACCTGTGCAGCTTTGACTGAAGTTAAATTGTGGCTTTGCTCTAGGTGTAATCTCTTTACATAGCTCCTGAAAAACTCCCATCCCGCTTCATCGCTAGGCTGTTGCTAAGACGCCTCCAGCTGGTTTGAACCCCTTTGCCTGCGCTCCCTCCTCCATGTTGCAGTAGATTTTAGCTCAGCAGTGCAGTAAAGGAGTCTAGAGATAGTGGACCACACATGTGGGGGGGCTCACTCCTATGATGGGGGGGAAGCTGTAGCAGCTGGGAGCACCTTAGCAACGTCCTAGCAACGAGGCAGGATGGGGTGATGCCACCTCCCTGGGAGTTTTTTTAGCCTGTATGGAGGTATGTAACCTAACAGCTATAGCAAGGGCACTTTTTGGTAAAGGCAAACAATATACAGAATGGCCTGCACAGAGTCCTGACCTCAACCCCATAGAACACCTTTGGGATGAATTGGAGTGGAGACTGTGAGCCAGGCCTTCTCATCCAACATCAGTGCCTGACCTCACAAATGCTCTTCTGGAAGAATTGGTCAAACATTCCCATAGACACCCTCCTAAACCTTGTGGACGGCCTTCCCAGAAGAGTTGAAGCTGTTATGGCTGCAAAGGGCGGAGCCAACTCAATACTGAACCCTCCGGACTAAGGCTCCATTCACACCTAGGCGTAGGGCGTACAGGCGTTTTTACAGGCGATTTTTTACCGACGTTTTTGTCGCGCGTATATGCGCGTTTGCACGCGTTTTCGCACAGTGGCGTTCGATGTTTTTGTACTTTGTCTTTTTCCATATTAGCCAATAAGAAAAATTATCATCCCTGACATCACTTGTTGCTCTCCTAGGAATTTTTTATTCCTCTTCCTGGGTGAATATACCTCTTCCGGATTTCAGCAACACAGGCGTCAAAACGCTTGTACAAGCGCGTGTTTACGCGCAATACGCGCGTATCAGGCCTTTTACATTGACTTCAATGTAAAAAAAAAAACGCTCAAATACGTGCATATCGCGCGCTAGGAGCGACAAAAAAGGGTCCGGAACTTTTTTGAGCTACAGGCGTTTAGGCGTTCAGATGTGAACCATCCCCATTGCCTTTCATTACTTTTCGTCCCTCTGGCGTTTGTGCGCGTCGCGCTACAGGCGTAAAAACGCCTAGGTGTGAGGCTGCATTCACACCTAGGCGTAGGCAATAGCGGCGTTTTCCGGCGTTTTTTTTCGGCAGTTTTTTTGCGCGTATTCATGCTAATATGCGCGTTTGCATACAGCGTTGTCCGACGTTTTTGTACTTAGACGTTTTTTTTTTAGCCAATAGGAAAAACTATCATCTTTTCATCACTTGTTGCTATGTTGGTAGATTTTTTTAATCTTCTGCATGGGCGACAAGTTCTATTGACAAAACGCCCGTAGCAAACGCTTGTTGTCGCGCAATACGCGCGTATCTGGCGTTTTACATTGATTTCAATGGAAAACCAAAAACGCTCAAATACGCGCGTATTGCGCGACAAAAAAGGGTCCGGAACTTCTTTTGACTACAGGCGATGCGCGTCAGGCGCATCAGCGTGCAGATGTGAACCATCCCCATTGACTTTCATTGCTTTTCGTCCCTCTGGCGTTTGTTCGCGTCACGCTACATGCGACAAAACGCGAAGGTGTGAATGGGGTCTGAATGGAGCCTAAGACTGGGAGGTCATTAATGATCATGTGCGTGTAAAGGCAGGCGTCCCAATACTTTTGGTAATGTAGTGTTTGTCTTTGCAATTAGCAAGTTCATGCGCCCAGCTGAATGGAGAGATCAGGCGGAGACTCAGAAGGGGGCGTGTCCTACCACTAATTACACTTACCTTTGAACGTGGAGGCTCGCCGTGACATGTGGGCGTTACCTAGGGTGCTCTGCCTGAAAATACACGCCCACTCCTCCAGACTGACTCACCCACCCATCAAGACATATTTTTATATTTGCATAACTCCTCCCAAGAGCCCTCCCACTGCTTGCATCAGAGCTGAGGGCTCTTGGGAGGAGTACTGTGATGTTTTCAGGAAGCTGTGTACAGCACTCTTCTGGCCCCTCCCACCAGACATGCATTGTATAGAGAAGCACAGAGACCCAGTAATGACATCACCGGGTGTAAAAGAAAAAATGTCACTAGTGACACAATCTGCCTTTGGTACACAACGTCTGACCTCCTCCTCCTCCTTGTCTCCTCTGCCTCCTTCTTGTCGTCTCCTCCTTCTTGTCTCCTCCTCCTCCTTCTTGTCGTCTCCTCTTCCTCTTCCTCCTCCTCTTTGTCTCCTCTTCCTCTTCCTCCTTGCCGTCGTCTCCTCCTCTTTCTCCTCCTCCTTGTCTCCTCTTCTTCCTTGTCTCCTCCTCCTCTTCCTTGTCTCCTCTTCTTTCTTGTCTCCTCCTCCTCTTCCTCCTTGTCTCCTCTTCCTCCTTGTCGTCTCCTCCTCTTTCTCCTCCTCCTCCTTGTCTCCTCTTCCTCCTTGTCGTCTCCTCCTCTTTCTCCTCCTCCTCCTTGTCTCCTCTTCCTCCTTGTCGTCTCCTCCTCTTTCTCCTCCTCCTCCTTGTCTCCTCTTCCTCCTTGTCGTCTCCTCCTCTTTCTCCTCCTCCTCCTTGTCTCCTCTTCCTCCTTGTCGTCTCCTCCTCTTACTCCTTGTTTCCTCCTTGTCTCCTCTTCTTCCTTGTCTCCTCTTCCTCTTCCTTGTCTCCTCTTCCTTGTCTGCTCTTCCTCTTCCTTGTCTCCTCTTCCTCTTCCTTGTCTCCTCTTCCTCTTCCTTGTCTCTTCTTCCTCTTCCTTGTCTCTTCTTCCTCTTCCTTGTCTCTTCTTCCTCTTCCTTGTCTCCTCTTCCTCTTCCTTGTCTCCTCTTTCCTCCCCCTCTTCCTTGTCTCCTCTTTCCTCCCCCTCTTCCTTGTCTCCTCTTCCTCCTCCTCTTCCTTGTCTCCTCTTCCTCCTCCTCTTCCTTGTCTCCTCTTCCTTGTCTCCTCTTCCTCTTCCTTGTCTCTTCTTCCTCTTCCTTGTCTCTTCTTCCTCTTCCTTGTCTCTTCTTCCTCTTCCTTGTCTCTTCTTCCTCTTCCTTGTCTCTTCTTCCTCTTCCTTGTCTCTTCTTCCTCTTCCTTGTCTCTTCTTCCTCTTCCTTGTCTCTTCTTCCTCTTCCTTGTCTCTTCTTCCTCTTCCTTGTCTCCTCTTCCTCTTCCTTGTCTCCTCTTCCTCTTCCTTGTCTCTTCTTCCTCTTCCTTGTCTCTTCTTCCTCTTCCTTGTCTCTTCTTCCTCTTCCTTGTCTCTTCTTCCTCTTCCTTGTCTCTTCTTCCTCTTCCTTGTCTCCTCTTCCTCTTCCTTGTCTCCTCTTCCTCTTCCTTGTCTCTTCTTCCTCTTCCTTGTCTCTTCTTCCTCTTCCTTGTCTCTTCTTCCTCTTCCTTGTCTCTTCTTCCTCTTCCTTGTCTCCTCTTCCTCTTCCTTGTCTCCTCTTTCCTCTCCCTCTTCCTTGTCTCCTCTTCCTCCTCCTCTTCCTTGTCTCCTCTTCCTTGTCTCTTCTTCCTCTTCCTTGTCTCTTCTTCCTCTTCCTTGTCTCCTCTTCCTCTTCCTTGTCTCCTCTTCCTCTTCCTTGTCTCTTCTTCCTCTTCCTTGTCTCTTCTTCCTCTTCCTTGTCTCTTCTTCCTCTTCCTTGTCTCCTCTTCCTCTTCCTTGTCTCCTCTTTCCTCTCCCTCTTCCTTGTCTCCTCTTCCTCCTCCTCTTCCTTGTCTCCTCTTCCTTGTCTCTTCTTCCTCTTCCTTGTCTCTTCTTCCTCTTCCTTGTCTCTTCTTCCTCTTCCTTGTCTCTTCTTCCTCTTCCTTGTCTCTTCTTCCTCTTCCTTGTCTCTTCTTCCTCTTCCTTGTCTCTTCTTCCTCTTCCTTGTCTCCTCTTCCTCTTCCTTGTCTCTTCTTCCTCTTCCTTGTCTCTTCTTCCTCTTCCTTGTCTCTTCTTCCTCTTCCTTGTCTCCTCTTCCTCTTCCTTGTCTCCTCTTCCTCTTCCTTGTCTCCTCTTCCTCTTCCTTGTCTCCTCTTCCTCTTCCTTGTCTCTTCTTCCTCTTCCTTGTCTCTTCTTCCTCTTCCTTGTCTCCTCTTTCCTCCCCCTCTTCCTTGTCTCCTCTTTCCTCCCCCTCTTCCTTGTCTTTTCCTCCAGATCGACTCTCTGATGTCACACCTGAAATCCATAAGCTCCAGCGCTGAGCCCCAGAAGAGGTGAGAGAAGCTCCATGGTGTCTCCTTGTCTGTCACAGAGCAGAGGATTCTGGGTAATGTGTCTGTCATTGGGATTGGATGGATAAAAGTCTGTCCTCTGTCACCCCTCCCCCTGACCTTGTTGTACCGCCCCTCCCCCAGCGTCATCGTGTCTCAGTGGACCAGCATGCTGAGGATCGTAGCCGTACACTTGAAGCGGATCGGACTTTCTTACGCCACGATCGACGGTTCTGTCAATCCCAAACAGCGCATGGACGTGGTGGAGGAGTTCAATGTAAACCCCCGGAGGCCCCAGGTATGAGACACGTCCCGGGGCCCCAGGTATGAGACACGCCCCAGGTATGAGACACGCCCCGGGGGCCCCAGGTATGAGACACGTGTCGGGGGCCCCAGGTATGAGACACGTCCCGGGGGCCCCAGGTATGAGACACGTGTCGGGGGCCCCAGGTATGAGACACGTCCCGGGGGCCCCAGGTATGAGACACGTCCCGGGGCCCCAGGTATGAGACACGTCCCGGGGCCCCAGGTATGAGACACGTCCCGGGGCCCCAGGTATGAGACACGCCCCAGGGGCCCCAGGTATGAGACACGCCCCAGGTATGAGACACACGTCCCGGGGGCCCCAGGTATGAGCCACGTCCCGGGGGCCCCAGGTATGAGCCACGTCCCGGGGGCCCCAGGTATGAGCCACGTCCCGGAGGCCCCAGGTATGAGCCACGTCCCGAAGGCCCCAGGTATGAAACACGCCCCGGAGGCCCCAGGTATGAGACACGCCCCAGGTATGAGACGCGCCCCGGGGGCCCCAGGTATAAGCTACGCCCCGGGGGCCCCAGGTATGAGACGTGTCCCGGGGGCCCCAGGTATGAGTCACGCCCCGGAGGCCCCAGGTATAAGCCACGCCCCGGGGGCCCCAGGTATGAGACGTGTCCCGGGGGCCCCAGGTATGAGCCACGCCCCGGAGGCCCCAGGTATGAAACACGTCCCGTGGGCCCCAGGTATGAGCCACGCCCCGGGGGCCCCAGGTATGAGCCACGCCCCGGGGGCCCCAGGTATGAGCCACGTCCCGGGGGCCCCAGGTATGAGCCACGTCCCGGGGGCCCCAGGTATGAGACACAGGTCCCGGGGGCCCCAGGTATGAGACACACGTCCCGGGGGCCCCAGGAATGAGACACGTCCCGGGGGCCCCAGGTATGAGACACGGTCCTCCCATTATCCACTTACCAACGGGGGCCAATTTCTATCACTTCTCTCATACAAGTGAAATCTGTCGGGTTTTTGCTAAAAAAAATTACTTGTAACCCCCAAACATTATATATGTTTTTAGCATTAGAGACCCTGGAGAATAAAAAGACCTCGGATCTCACATTAACACTTCATATAAAAGATGTTACACCGAGTACATAGATACCCAACATGTCACACTGGCTGAGTGCTCACCCAGACACGGTGGATGAGGGAGAATGGTGTACAGACACCTCCATTCCTTCTCTGGGGTGATGTATTTATGGTCCTTTCTCCTGTGTAGGTGATGCTCGTGTCTCTGTGTGCCGGAGGAGTCGGATTAAACCTGATTGGTGGGAACCACCTCTTCCTATTGGACATGCACTGGTAACGCCCCATTTCCTCTTTTCTCCAATTGCACCGCCTCCTGGTACTGACCACACCCTTCTCATATTCCACCCCATACTGACCACACCCTTCTCATATTCCATCACTCTGCTGACCACACCCTTCTCATATTCCATCACTCTGCCGACCACACCCTTCTCATATTCCACACCCTACTGACCACACCCTTCTCATATTCCACCCTTTACTGACCACACCCTTCTCACATTCCACCCTCTGCTGACCACACCCTTCTCATATTCCACCCTCTACTGACCACACCCTTCTCACATTCCACCCTCTGCTGACCACACCCTTCTCATATTCCATCTCTCTACTGACCACACCCTTCTCATATTCCATCACTCTGCCGACCACACCCTTCTCATATTCCACACCCTACTGACCACACCCTTCTCATATTCCACCCTCTACTGACCACACCCTTCTCACATTCCACCCCATACTGACCACACCCTTCTCATATTCCACCCTCTACTGACCACACCCTTCTCACATTCCACCCCATACTGACCACACCCTTCTCATATTCCACCCTATACTGACCACACCCTTCTCATATTTCATCTCTCTACTGACCACACCCTTCTCATATTCCACCCCACATACTGACCACACCCTTCTCATATTCCACTGACCACACCATTCTCATATTCCACACCCCACTGACCACACCCTTCTCATATTCCACCCCCTACTGACCACACCCTTCTCATATTCCACCCCCTACTGACCACACCCTTCTCATATTCCACCCCCTACTGACCACACCCTTCTCATATTCCATCTCTCTTCGCAGTTATCAAAAGTGAAGCGTCTGATTTATCTTCCTCTCCCTCAGGAATCCGGCACTGGAGGACCAGGCGTGTGACCGCATATACCGCGTAGGACAACGCAAGGACGTGGTGATACACAGGTGAGAGGAGTCCTCTCTACTGAATTATAGGCGATCTCCACTGCGATCATAGCAAGGGAATCGCACAGACAATACACAGGGGCCACAGCCTATTATCATAGCTCCACCCCTCCCTCCACAGCCTATTATCATAGCTCCACCCCTCCCTCCACAGCCTATTATCATAGCTCCACCCCTCCCTCCACAGCCTATTATCATAGCTCCACCCCTCCCTCCACAGCCTATTATCATAGCTCCACCCCTCCCTCCACAGCCTATTATCATAGCTCCACCCCTCCCTCCACAGCCTATTATCATAGCTCCACCCCTCCCTCCACAGCCTATTATCATAGCTCCACCCCTCCCTCCACAGCCTATTATAATGCCACCCCTCCCTCTACATCCTATTATCATAGTGCCACCCCTCCCTCTACATCCTATTATCATAGCTCCACCCCTCCCTCCACAGCCTATTATCATAGCTCCACCCCTCCCTCCACAGCCTATTATCATAGTGCCATCCCTCCCTCCACAGCCTATTTCATAGTGCCACCCCTCCCTTCACATCTCTCTATCATAGTGCCACCCCTCTCTCCACATCTCTCTATCATAATGCCACCCCTCCCTCCACATCTCTATCATAGTGCCACCCTTCCCTCCACATCCTATTTCATAGTGCCACCCCCTCCCTCCACATCTCTCTATCATAGTGCCACATCTCCCTATCATAGTGCCACCCGTCCCTCCCCATCATAGTGCCACCCCTCCCTCCACATCTCCCTATCATAGTGCCACCCCTTATTCCACATTCTAGTATGACACCCACCCCCCACATATCCTCCTATCCTAGTGACACCCGCCCCCCTGCATGTCTTACTATAATAGTAACACCCACCCTCCACATGTCCTTTTTATCATAGTGACACCCACCCATCCATGACATGAAATGACCAAATTCTTCAGGTAGGTGGTGCACAAGCATTGGATGAGAAAACCAGTAGGACCAGGGAAGGAGTTCACCAGCTGACCTCATTGGCATACACCCTGCACCCATCAACTATGTTTGTCAGCATCCCTCCAGGCGTGCATTTGCCTGGCTCGTCTATGTAAGCTGCCACAGCATCCCCAGTGTCCATTCAGACGGGCCGGATGCTAAACCTCTCTAGGCCCGCAGACCACAGGTTAGACACCCCTGACTAGAGGAAAGGCCTCCCTGATTGGATATAGAGTGAATGGCTAGATAGGTGGGTCCTCCAATTCCATGGTTTTCGGGGGAGGGGAGGAGAAAGTGGCCTTGAATGAACTGTGCTGAAGTTTTTAATGCATTAAATAATCGCGTAGGATAGGGTTGTCCCGATACCGATACTAGTATCGGTATCGGGACCAATTCCGAGTATTTGCGAGAGTACTCGTACTCCCGCAAATACCCCCGATACCCAAATAGAATACTGCCGCCGCCGTTACGCCGCATCCCCGCTGCCGCCGACTGGTTAATACGCGCGGGGAACATTACAGCTTTCCTTTTGAATAGCTGTAATGATTTGCGCCGCGTATAGACACTCCCCCTTGCTCGGGTGAACTGTCCAATCCCGAGCAAGGGGGAGTGTCTATACGCAGCGCGGCGCGAATCATTACAGCTATTCAAATGAAAGCTGTAATGTTCCCCGCGCGTTTTAACCAGTCGGCGGCAGCGGGATGCATGTAAGGGGGACATGGCTGCATATGGGGGGGGGACATGGCTGCATATGGGGGGGGGGGACATGGCTGCATATGGGGGGGGGGACATGGCTGCATATGGGGGACATGGCTGCATATGGGGGGGGGGGGCATGGCTGCATATGGGGGGGGGGGACATGGCTGCATATGGGGGACATGGCTGCATATGGGGGACATGGCTGCATATGGGGGACATGGCTGCATGGGGGGGGGAGACATGGCTGCATATGGGGGACATGGCTGCATATGGGGTGACATGGCTGCATGGGGGGGGATATGGGGGGAGACATGGCTGCATATGGGGGAGACATGGCTGCATATGGGGGACATGGCTGCATGGAGGGGGGAGACATGGCTGCATATGGGGGACATGGCTGCATATGGGGGACATGGCTGCATATGGGGTGACATGGCTGCATGGGGGGGGATATGGGGGGAGACATGGCTGGATATGGAGGGACATGGGGGGGGGGGGACATGGCTGCATTTGTGGGGGGACATGGCTGCATTTGGGGACACATTTAAAAAAAAGTATCGGTATTCGGTATCGGCGAGTACTTGAAAAAAAGTATCGGTACTTGTACTCAGTCCTAAAAAAGTGGTATCGGGACAACCCTAGAGTAGGATGTGATGTTGTTTCTTATTACACTGAAACCCACTGTGACCAGAATGATGGCAGATTATTTCACCCGGACCTCATTTTGGGTGTCTTGTGGCTTAGCCTATCATTACAGCTACAGAACAGAAGCAGGTAAGAACCTGCAATAAAGAACTATTATCCCGTATAGAGCTGACCCGGAGGAGATTGTTTTATTTCCGGAAGCTCTCTCTGCATTTTTAGATGTGAAATTCTCACGTGGCGCTTCTTCCGCCTTTCCTGTCTGGTGTCGCCCTGTAATCACTCTGTGCTGCCCCCTGCAGGTTTGTGTGTGAGGGGACGGTGGAGGAGAAGATCACCCAACTTCAGGAGAAGAAGAAGGAATTGGCAAAGAAAGTCCTCACCGGAAACGGCACCACCTTCACCAAACTCACGCTGGCCGATCTGCGGCTGCTGTTTGGGGTGTAACCCGAGTTGGTCGCTCCATCGCCGGTGTAGTGTGGTGATCCTGCGCTGGCTACGCTGGTCTTCCCTCCCCACACTACATCTGGATGGGGGGGCTCCGGATATAACGTGGATAACTGTTATTTATCTGTTTGGGTGCCTTCTATGAGTGTTTCTGAAAACACTACGCGGCCTGTGAGTGTCGCCGTCTGTATTATTTATTTTATTATTTCTGTTATCTCTGTTCTGTGTAATAAAACTCAACTTTTATAATGTTGGTGTGGCGACTTGGCTTGGAAGGTGGACAAAAAAAGTTTTTTTTTTTTTTTTTCTGAAGTCCCCAGCTTTTCCTTGTGTGAGCTGGTGCCATCTGGTGGTGGCCGTTGGTATTACAAGTTAAGCATTACAAGTTAAACAGCAATTCTAATGTAATTTTTCACTATTTTCACTGCCATCTTCTTCCCTCTAATTAGAACCCCCAAACATTATATATATTTTTTATCCTAACACCCTAGTGAATAAAATGGCGATTGTTGCAATACTTTCTGTCACGCCGTATTTGCGCAGCGGTCTTACAAGCGCACTTTTTTGGGGAAAAATTGCACTATTTTTAACCACTTGCCGACCGCCTCATGTACATATACGTCAGCAGAGTGGCACGGATAGGCACATCAACGTAACTGCACGTGCCTGCCTAGACGTGGGTCGGGGGTCCGATCGGGACCCCCCCCCCCCCCCGGCACATGCGGCGGTCGGTAACCCGCGGGGAGCGATCCGGGATGACGGCCCGGCTATTCGTTTATAGCCGCCCCCTCGCGATCGCTCCCCGGAGCTGAAGTACGGGGAGAGCCGTTTGTAAACACGGCTTCCCCGTGCTCCACTGTGGCGGCGTATCGGTCGAGTGATCCCTTTTATAGGGAGACTCGATCGATGACGTCATTCCTACAGCCACACCCCCCTACACTAGTAAACACACACTAGGTGAACACTAAATGTTACAGCGCCTCCTGTGGTTAACTCCCAAACTGCAACTGTCATTTTCACAATAAAGAATGCAATTTAAATGCATTTTTTGCTGTGAAAATGACAATGGTCCCAAAAATGTGTCAAAATTGTCCGAAGTGTCCGCCATAATGGCGCAGTCACAAAAAAATCGCTGATCGCCGCCAATAGTAGTAAAAAAAAAAAAATTAATAAAAATGCAATAAAACTATCCCCTATTTTGTAAACGCTATAAATTTTGCGCAAACCAATCGATAAACGCTTATTGCGATTTTTTTTTTTTTTTACCAAAAATAGGTTGACGAATACGTATCGGCCTAAACTGAGGAAAAAATAAATGTTTTTTATATGTTTTTGGGGAATATTTATTATAGCAAAAAGTAAAAAATATTGAATTTTTTCAAAATTGTCGCTCTATTTTTGTTTATAGCGCAAAAACTAAAAACCGCAGAGGTGATCAAATACCACCAAAAGAAAGCTCTATTTGTGGGGAAAAAAGGACGCCAATTTTGTTTGGGAGCCACGTCGCACGACTGCGCAATTGTCTGTTAAAGCGACGCTGTGCCGAATTGTAAAAACCCCTTGGGTCATTTAGCAGCATATTGGTCTGGTCCTTAAGTGGTTAATTAAAAAATAAAACAACAGTAAAGTTATCCTCATTTTTTTTTATATTGTGAAAGATAATGTTACGCCGAGTAAATTCATACCCAACATGTCACGCTTCAAAATTACGTTCGCTCGTGGAATGGCGACAAACTTTTACCCTTTAAAATCTTCATAGGCGACGTTTAAAAAAAATCTACAGGTTGCATGTTTTGAGTTACAGAGGAGGTCTAGGGCTAGAATTATTGCTCTCGCTCTACCAATCACGGCGATACCTTACATGAGTGGTTTAAACACCGTTTACATATGCGGACGCTACTCACACATGTGTTCGCTTCTGCGCGCAAGCTCGTCGGGACGGGTGTCGCGTTTTCTGGCTCCTAACTTTTTTAGCTGGCTCCTAGATTCCAAGCACATTTGTCAAACCCTGGCTTAGTGGTTAGCACTTTTGCCTTGCAGCACCGGGGTCCTCCGTTCAAATCCCAGCCAGGGCAACATCTGCCTGGAGTATGCATGTTCTCCCGGAGCTTGTGTGGGTTTCCTCCCACACTCCAAAGACATGCCAATAGGTTCACTGGCTGCTGTCCAAGTTGGATGTAGTGTGTGTGTGTGTATGCGCAGTCGGGGAAATGATGATCGTCTCCCCTGCAGATTGTGTAGGTTCGCCCACTTGCAAAGAAATGAAGGGTCTATCATTTTTATCATACCGTGTTTCCCCAAAAATAAGCCGGGTCTATTAATTTTAGCAACAAAAGACACAGTAGGGCTTATTCATGGACGGACACAGCAGTATTGACCTTAGGGGTTATATATCCTTCCTTTCAGGAGAGACTAGGCAGAAAAAACAACACTTCAAGTGTTAAAAACGCTTCTCTCAATACAGCACCTCCCAGAGGGCGGGTCCCCCGGGTACATCCCACTCTCTGTATCATCCAGCCTCAGTTTTTTTTTTCTGCCTAGCGTTAGGAGAAGACATGGCCCTTCTGGAGCCCATGTGCTCTGGAGATTTTTTTTTTTTTTTTTTTTCTCTTTTATTTGATTTTTTTTTTCCTGCATTTTTTTGATCCTGGGATCTACAATCAACTGCCGACTGGGTGACAGGCTGGATCCTCGATCCTTGTTGTCCCCCCATGTTCGGCCATCGAGCGTGTGCCGTCCTTTAGCTACGCGCTGGGCCGTCCACGACATGCCCCGTTGCTCCAGGGGTGGCGGGTGAGCTGTATGCTACAGGGCACACATATGACCGGTCTCTATGGCTGTGTCACAGTGTGCCGGGCCGACAGCCATGCCGTATCTGCCGCGGACGTTGGGTCTGTCTGGAATGCCTCCAGCCGGTGGTCGCAGGACGGGTAAGTAGTATCCCCTTGCCTTGGCAGGGTGGTTCGGCTGGTGCATTCCTGGGGAGGTCGATTGAGGGTCCGCCCTGCTTTCCTCTCTACCTTCCTCTCCCTCTTTACCCGTTCTGGGTGGCGGCTGTAAGGTGGGGGGTCCACCTGGGGGGGCTCCGTTACTGCCGGGGGGCTGTGCTGCTGTGAGGTGCTATTTTTTATTGTACTTATGGTGCTGTGTGTGCTGGACTGTGTTCTGCTGGGTTTTTAAACACGTGTATGGCCGCCATTTTACCGGTGATGCGGTTCTATGTATCGGCGGCCATTTTCTTGTAGCCCGCATGCTGTTTTTCTGCATGTCGGCGGCCATCTTGGAAACGTTTTTGGCCTCTAGGGCTTATTTTCGGGGAAGGTCTTACCATGTAATGTGATGTCTTCTCTCCCTCCCTGCCTGTCAGGAATCCCCAGTGTGAACTGAGATAAAATGCTTGTAAAATCCTATAATCCTCTCTATTACAGTATTATATAATGTACAATGTGTGTGTTTCCGTAATATAGTTGTGCCAAATAGCGCCGCTCTTTGTTTCTGTGACCCGCCGGAGCTCTGTTCTCCACACATACAGTGGGCAAAAAAGTATTTAGTCCCCACCAATTGTGCAAGTTCTCCCCCCACTTATAAAGATGAGAGGGGCCTGTAATTGTCATCATAGGTAGACCTCAACTATGAGAAACAAAATGTGGAAACAAATCCAATCACATTGTCTGATTTGGAAAGAATTTATTTGCAGATTCTGGTGAAAAATAAGTATTTGGTGAATATGAAAAGTTAATCTCAATACTTTGTTATCTATCCTTTGTTGGCAATGACAGAGGTCAAACGTTTTCTGTAAGTCTTCACAAGGTTGTCACACACTGTTGCTGGTATGTTGGCCCAGATCTCCTCCATGCAGATCTCCTCTAGAGCAGTGATGTTTTGGGGCTGTCGCTGGGCAACATGGACTTTCAACTCGCTCCAAAGGTTTTCTATGGGGTTGAGATCTGGAGACTGGCTAGGCCACTCCAGGACCTTGAAATGCTTCTTACAAAGCCCCTCCTTCGTTGCCCCGGGCGGTGTGTTTGGGATCATTGTCACGCTGAAAGATCCAGCCATGTTTCATCATCAATGCCCTTGCTGATGGGAAGAGGTTTGCACTTAAAATCTCACGATACATGGCCTCATTCATTTTTTCATGTACACGGATCAGTCGTCGTGTTCCCTTTGCAGAGAAACAGCCCCAAAGCATGATGTTGCCACCCCCATGCTTCACAGTAGGTATGGTGTTCTTTGGTTGCAACTCCGCATTCTCTCTCAATCACGAAAAGGTGGGTTTCTACCAAACAGTTCTACTTTGGTTTCATCTGACCTTATGACATTCTCCCAATCCTCCTTCTGGATCATCCAAATGCTCTCTAGCAAACCTCAGACTGGCCCGGACATGTACTGGCTTAAAGCGGAGGTTCACCCGCACATGACACTTTTTCCCCTTAGATGAATGCTCGTTTTGTCTAGGGGAATCGGCTAGTTGTTTTAAAATATGATCCGTACTTACCGTTTACGAGATGCATCTTCTCCGCCGCTTCCGGGTATGGGCTGCGGGACTGGGCGTTCCTATTTTGATTGACAGTCTTCCGAGAGGCTTCCGACAGTCGCATCCATCGCGTCACGATTTTCCGAAAGAAGCCGAACGTCGGTGCGCAGGCGCAGTATAGAGCCGCACCGACGTTCGGCTTCTTTCGGCTACGAGTGACGCGATGGATGCGACCGTCGGAAGCCTCTCGGAAGACTGTCAATCAAGAAGGAACGCCCGTTCCCGAAGACCCATACCCGGAAGCGACGGAAGAAGATGCATCTCGTAAACGGTAAGTACGGATCATATTTTAAAACAACTAGCCGATTCCCCTAGACAAAACGAGCAGGAATCTAAGGGGAAAAGATCAAAAAATAAATAATTGGGTGAACGCTTTAAGCAGGGGGACACGTCTGGCACTGCAGGATCTGAGTCCCTGGCGGCGTAGTGTGTTACTGATGGTAGCCTTTGTTATGTTGGTTTCAGCTCTCTGCAGGTCATTCACTAGGTCCCCGTGTGGTTCTGGGATTTTTGCTCACCGTTCTTGTGATCATTTTGACCCCACAGGGTGAAATCTTGCGTGGGGCCCCAGATGGAGGGAGATTATCAGTGGTCTGGTATGTCTTCCATTTTCTAATTATCGCTCCCACAGTTGATTTCTACACAGATGAGTCCTGTCAATGTAAGAAGGTTCTCCTAACGACAACTCGTTATGTGTATAAAAGACTCCTGTCCACAGAATCTCTTTCCTCCAATCACATCTCACCATCATGAGGAAGACCAAAGATCTGTCAGAGGACGTCGGGGAGAAGATTGGAGATCTGCACAAGGCTGGAATGGGCTACAAGACCCTCAGCAAGAAGCTTGGTGAGAAGGAGACAACTGTTGGAGTGATTTTTCACAAATGGAAGAAATACAAAATAACCATCAATCGTCCTCGGTCTGGAACTACATGGGAGGAGCTTGTGAAAGAATAAAGGCAGTTGTGACCACAGTCACCAAACACACCATTGGTAACACAACACACCGCCATGGATTGAAATCCTGCAGCACCCGCAAGGTCCTCCTCCTCAGGAAGACACAAGTACAGAACGTCTGAAGTCTCCCAATGAACATCTAAATGATTCAGAGAAGATCGGGAGAAAGTTCTGAGGTCAGATGAGACCAAAATCGAGCTCTTTGGCATTAACTCGACTCGCTGAGTTTGAAGGAAGCAAAAAGGTGACTATGACCCTAAGAACTCCATCCCTACAGTCACACGGGGGAGGGGGAAACATGATACTTTGGGGCTGCTTCTCTGATAAAGGTCCAGGCCAACTTTGCCGTATTGAGGGGCCAATGGGCGGGGCCATGTATTGTAAGATCTTGGATGAGAACCTTCTTCCCTCAGCCAGAACACTGAAGATGGGTCATGGACGGGTCTTCCAGCATGACAATGACCCAAAACATACCGCCAAGGCAACAAAGGAGTGGCTCAAAAAGAAGCACATTAAGGTCATGGAGTGGCCTAGCCAGTCTCCAGACCTTAATCCTATAGAAAATTCATGGAGGGAGCTGAAAATTCGAGATGTCAACCGACAGCCAAGATGGGGGTCACCCGAGCCAAGCCACAGCTCTGTGTGTCCATTCAGAAAACAGAGCCTCGGTTTGGCCCTGCCCCCCACTCTACTGATTGGAGAACGGACTTTGATCATCAGCAGTGGGAGCCAATGGCGTCGCCGCTGTGTCTCCGGCAATCAGGAGGCTGTTTATCTTAATGCATGGAATGCACCTTCTGCCTTTTTTACAACTCCTTTTAAGGATTTGGAGAAGATCTGTAAAGAAGAGTGGAGACCAAAATCCCTCCTGAGATGTGTGGAGACCTGATCACCACCTACAAGAAACGTCCGACCTCTGTGCTTCCCAACAAGGAACCTCCACCAACTACTAGAGGTCGACCAATTTGCGTTTTTCTCTGGCCGATGCCGATACTTAGAAATTGGGGTGGCCGATATATGATGCAGATTTTTGCGGCCAATATTTTAGGCCGTTTTTTCTTTTTTTGGGGGCAGTTGCCACTGGTTGGTGGCACTGGCAGTTGGCACTGGCAGGTTTCACACTGAGTGGATTTGTCAGTTTCACAGTTACACTATATGTAACTGAATGCAGAGAGACCAGCTGTCAGAATTCAGCAGTGATGTCGGGGGTGGGCGGGACCCTGCATCTATCAAACACCAGCCAATGATTGGGCTGTTTAAAAAGGGGGGCATGGCCACATACACGTAGCGGCCCGCCCAGATCCCATCCCATTGGCTGGTGTTTGATAGCTGCTGGGTCCCACCCACCCCCGATATCACTGCTGAATTCTGACAGCTCCTGTTATGTACTGGAACGTACCTTGTAGCCAGAGCCTAGTGTGCAGGAGGAGGCCTCTCTTACAGCCCCGGCTCTGGAGCTGCTGGAGTGGGGACAGCAAGCTCGGGAGCGTGGCGAGGTAGGAGTGCCTGGTGATGACAGCAGTCCGGCACGATTGATGGCGCCAATCGTGCATTAAAGGGGTGGTTCCCCCTAAAACAAATTTCTAACAATACATTCGGAAGACTGCTTACACTGCGGGTAGGCTGGCCTTTTTTTTTTCGTACATACCTCGATCATATCGCATATCGCCGTTTCATCCCTCGGCTTCCGGATACGAGTCTTGCTGGACCTAGTTGATTGACGTTCCTCCGACCGGCGCATACTGCGCGTCACGACTTTCCGACAGAAGCCGAACGTCATTGCGCAGGCGCCGTATAGAGTCGGCTCTATACGGCGCCTGCGCAGCGACGTTCGGCTTCTTTCGGAAAGTCGTGACGCGCAGTATGCGCCGGTCGGAGGAACGTCAATCAACTAGGAACGCCCACCGCCATAAGACTCATACCCGGAAGTCGAGGGATGAAACGGCGATATCGAGGTATGTACGAAAAAAAAAGCCAGCCTACCCGCAGTGTAAGCAGTCTTCCAAATGTATTGTTAGAAATGTGTTTTAAGGGGGAACTACTGCTTTAACAAGCACACGCGTGTTCCCGCCGAGCGTGCACCCGTCGCGCATGTGTGTGTGTACTAGGCACATGCGCGTGCGCACATTTGACGCACACCCGCGTGCATTTGGAGCGCGCGCCGGCGCACAGGAACAGATGACTGTTGCTGGTTCTGGGCATTAGTATGACAGCTCCTCTCTCTCTCTGCATTCAGTTGCAAACATCAGTTTCACACACCGAGCGGGCAGAGCCGCGCTAGAGTGTGGGGAAGGGAGGAGTGCAGTCAGTAATTGGCCGAATTTGCACAAAAATCTGTGCCGATTTCATAAAAAAGGCCAAATATCGGTCGACCTCTACCAACTACTAAGTCATGTTTTGCTTGGAGATCAAATACTTATTTTACTCACTGAACTGCAACTCCATTTATAACATTTGTATCATGTGTTTTTCTGGATTTTTGGTTGATATTCTGTCTCTATCATATAAAATACACCTATAATAAAAATTATAGACACTTCGGCCCAGATTCTCATACAATTACGTTGCTCCTGGGCAGCGTAACGTATGTGATTTACGTTACACCGCCGCAGGTTTACAGCGTTAGTGCCTGATTCTCAGAACACTTACCTGTAAACTTGCGGCGGTGTATCGTAAAAGCGCTCGGCGCAAGCCCGCCCAATTCAAATGGGGCGGGCACCATTTAAATTAGGCGCGTTCCCGCGCCGAGCGTGCTGCGCATGCTCCGTCGGGTAAATTACCCGACGTGCATTGCGCTAAATGACGTCGCACCGACGTCATTTGCTTAGACGTTAACGTAAATGGCGTCCAGCGCCATTCACGGACGTCTTACGCAAATGACGTCGATTTTTCAAATTTCGACGCGGGAACGACGGCCATACTTAACATTGGCTGCGCCTCATAGACCCAGGGGCAACTTCACGCGCCGGAAAGGCTACGGAAACGACGTAAATTCTCTGAGTCGAGCGCGCGTACGTTCGGGAATCGTCGTAATTTGCTAATTTACATAAGCAACGGGGAAAACGACGTCGGCGACACCTAGCGGCGGGAAAAAAAATTACATTTAAGATCTGACAGTATGGAGCCTTACGCCTGTCAGATCTAATGGGTATCTATGCGTAATTCTAAGAATCAGTCGCATAGATACCCGGGGCCAGATGAGGAGTTACGACGGCGCTAATGGTGTTGCGCCATCGTAACGCCTTTGAGAATCTGGGCCTTCATTTCTATGTAAGGGGGGAAATGACACAATCTGCAGGGGAGACGATAGTTCTTCCCCCCCACTGTATGTAAGATGGGGACCTTAGATGGAAAGCTATTCAAATGCCAGTAATAAATAAGTATTGACTGTATGGAGAGACGGTTGTGGACTCCTGACCATCCCACCTATATGAACTTGTTGACCATCCATTATCAAAACCATGGACATTAACCACTTTCTGACCGGACCTTTTCTGGAATTTTTGGTTGCAATTTGTATTTATTTTTTTCTAAAACATTTATAACCCCCCAAACATTATTCATGTTTTTTTTTTTCTTAGCAGAGACCCTAGAGAATAAAATGACCATCATTGCAAGATTTTATGTCACACGGTATTTGCGCAGTGGTCTTTCAAATGCAATTTTTTTGGGGGGGGAATACACTTTAACCACTTAAAGGAACACTAAAGGTTTGTTTTTTATTAGATCAATTGATTGCTGTAAGCTAGAGCATTTAAATATCACTTACCTCGTTTTTCCTTCTGACCTCCAAAATACAGTAATCCAGGTTTGAAAATTCCATTTCCTGTCTCTCCTCTTCTTGCTTTCCACCAGCATCTGAGCCGTTTTCCATGGTGGAAAGCAGAATGTGCCCCTCACCCCCTCCCTATGACTACAGCCCTGTGTGAAGATGCTCTCTTATCCCTCACAGGCATGGAGGCTAAGCCTAATGGGAACTGTAGTTCCCATTAGGCCGTGATGTAGCAAGAATGAATGCGCACCGCAAACCAGGAAGTCAGTGAGAATAATGATTCAGGAGTGACGGAGGTGAATAAAACGGCTCGATTTCAACAGGTATCAAACTAGTTATAATGCAAAACATTACTTTTTACTTTATCAGCTACTGTCAGACTTTAATTTAAGAGGAAAATATTTTTGTCTTTACAACCCCTTTAAGGACCGACTCCTGCACATATACGTCGGCAGAATGGCACGGCTGGGCACATGTACGTACAGGTACGTCCTCTAGTGCCCAGCTGTGGGTCGCAGGCGCGCGCCCGCGCCCCCCAGTCCGAAGCTCTGTGACCGCGGGACCCGATCGCCGCTGGAGTCCCGCGATCGGTCCCCGGAGCTGAAGAACAAGGAGAGGTGAGTGTAAACACGGCTTCCCTGTTCTTCACTGTGGCACCGTCATTGATCGTGTGTGCCCTTTTATAGGGGGACACAATCGATGACGTCACACCTACAGCCACACCCCCCTACAGTTAGAAACACAGATGAGGTCACACTTCAGTGCCCCCTAGTGGTTAACTCCCAAACTGCAATTGTAATTTTCACAGTAATCAGTGCATTTTTAATGAATTTTTTGCTGTGAAAATGACAATGGTCCCAAAAATGTGTCAAAATTGTCCGATGTGTCCGCCATAATGTCGCAGTCACGAAAAAAATCGCTGATCGCCGCCATTAGTAGTAAATTTTTTTTTATAAAAATGCAATAAAACGATCCTCTATTTTGTAAACGCTATAAATTGTGCACAAACCAACCGATAAACACTTATTGCGATTTTTTTTTTACCAAAAATAGGTAGAAGAATACGTATCGGCCTAAACTGAGGAAAAAAATAGTTTTTCTATATATTTTTGGGGGATATTTATTATAGCAAAAAGTAAAAAATATTGCATTTTTTTCAAAATCATCGCTCTATTTTTGTTTGTAGCGCAAAAAATAAAAACCGCAGAGGTGATCAAATACCACCAAACGAAAGCTCTATTTGTGGGAAAAAAAGGACGCCAATTTTGTTTGGGAGCCACGTCGCACGACCGCGCAATTGTCTGTTAAAGCGACGCAGTGCCGAATCGCAAAAACTGGCCAGGTCCTTTAGCTGCCTAAAGGTCCGGGTCTTAAGTGGTTAACCACTCCGAGACCAGGCCTGCATCATACTGTTCTGCATGGCTGTCATGTTCTCTGGTGTAAGGGGCAGGGCAGCCTGGTTCTCTGGTGTAAGGGGTAGGGCAGCCTGGTTCTCTGGTGTGAGGGGCAGGGCAGCCTGGTTCTCTGGTGTGAGGGGCAGGGCAGCCTGGTTCTCTGGTGTGAGGGGCAGGGCAGCCTGGTTCTCTGGTGTGAGGGGCAGGGCAGCCTGGTGTGAGGGGCAGGGCAGCCTGGTTCTCTGGTGTGAGGGGCAGGGCAGCCTGGTTCTCTGGTGTGAGGGGTAGGGCAGCCTGGTTCTCTGGTGTAAGGGGCGGGGCAGCCTGGTTCTCTGGTGTGAGGGGCAGGGCAGCCTGGTTCTCTGGTGTGAGGGGCAGGGCAGCCTGGTTCTCTGGTGTAAGGGGCAGGGCAGCCTGGTTCTCTGGTGTGAGGGGCAGGGCAGCCTGGTTCTCTGGTGTGAGGGGCAGGGCAGCCTGGTTCTCTGGTGTAAGGGGTATGGCAGCCTGGTTCTCTGGTGTGAGGGGCAGGGCAGCCTGGTTCTCTGGTGTAAGGGGTGGGGCAGCATGGTTCTCTGGTGTAAGGGGTATGGCAGCCTGGTTCTCTGGTGTGAGGGGCAGGGCAGCCTGGTTCTCTGGTGTAAGGGGTAGGGCAGCCTGGTTCTCTGGTGTGAGGGGCAGGGCAGCCTGGTTCTCTGGTGTGAGGGGTAGGGCAGCCTGGTTCTCTGGTGTGAGGGGCAGGGCAGCCTGGTTCTCTGGTGTAAGGGGCGGGGCAGCCTGGTTCTCTGGTGTAAGGGGCGGGGCAGCCTGGTTCTCTGGTGTAAGGGGTAGGGCAGCCTGGTTCTCTGGTGTGAGGGGTAGGGCAGCCTGGTTCTCTGGTGTGAGGGGTAGGGCAGCCTGGTTCTCTGGTGTGAGGGGCAGGGCAGCCTGGTTCTCTGGTGTAAGGGGTAGGGCAGCCTGGTTCTCTGGTGTAAGGGGTATGGCAGCCTGGTTCTCTGGTGTAAGGGGCGGGGCAGCCTGGTTCTCTGGTGTGAGGGGCGGGGCAGCCTGGTTCTCTGGTGTGAGGGGCGGGGCAGCCTGGTTCTCTGGTGTGAGGGGCGGGGCAGCCTGGTTCTCTGGCGTAAGGGGCAGGGCAGCCTGGTTCTCTGGTGTAAGGGGCAGGGCAGCCTGGTTCTCTGGTGTAAGGGGTATGGCAGCCTGGTTCTTTGGTGTAAGGGGCGGGGCAGCCTGGTTCTCTGGTGTAAGGGGCGGGGCAGCCTGGTTCTCTGGTGTAAGGGGCAGGGCAGCCTGGTTCTCTGGTGTAAGGGGCAGGGCAGCCTGGTTCTCTGGTGTAAGGGGCAGAGCAGCCTGGTTCTCTGGTGTAAGGGGTAGGGCAGCCTGGTTCTCTGGTGTAAGGGGTAGGGCAGCCTGGTTCTCTGGTGTAAGGGGCAGGGCAGCCTGGTTCTCTGGTGTAAGGGGTAGGGCAGCCTGGTTCTCTGGTGTGAGGGGCAGGGCAGCCTTATTTCTCTGGTGCAAGGGGCAGGGCAGCCTGGTTCTCTGGTGTAAGGGGCAGGGCAGCCTGGTTCTCTGGTGCAAGGGGCAGGGCAGCCTGGTTCTCTGGTGTAGACCGGGTGTGGCCCCCAAGCTGAAGTCGCTCTTGCCGTTTGTTCTGCTGGCTTCTTATTTAGAAATGTCGGCACAACCCTTTCTACTTCCATGGGAAACCATTGACCTCTCCGAACCCTAGATGGCGCTATATTATCATCCATGCCCCGGGGTCGTATACTTCAGAAGGTGAAGCTGTATTTGATGTCGCAGGAAATCGCACATTTCCTTCACCTTCGGTTTCACAAGCCGTCGCAGTGAGTCAATGTTGTCTTCCTGCAGGGTGTGAGTACACAGAGGTTTCCTGTCCCGGACATTCTGCATCACATTTATGGGTCGCTGCTGTCACAAGGCAGTGTGGGTTTATCTTGCTGCATGCTTGCATCAGTGCGCTATTCTAAGGCCCAACCCCCCCAGACACAATGTATAAAGTGGGGGACAGTTCCAGCCTCTCTCAGGTTTGTATTGTAGTCTGCGTCCTGCCAGAGATATTTCCCAATATGGAAGTGATAGAGATGAGCGAGTTTGGGGTGGAGGACCTTGACTGGCCTGCACAGAGTCCTGACCTCAACCCGATAGAACACCTTTGGGATGAATTAGACAGGAGACTGCGAGCCAGGCCTTCTCATCCAACATCAGCGCCTGACCTCACAAATGGAAGAATGGTCAAACATTCCCATAGACACCTCATGGACGGCCTTCCCAGAAGAGTTGAAGCTGTTATAGCAAGGTCCACAAAGACATGGATATGCAAGTTTGGTGTGGAGGAACTTGATTGGCTTTGCACAGAGTACTGACCTCAACCCGATAGAACAACTTTGGGATGTATTGACCCCCTATATTCCAATTTCCTCCACCCCCAAACTCGCTCATCCATGTCTTTATGCTCCTTCCTTTGTGTACTGATCCAAATCTTCTGGAAGAACGGTCAAACATTCCCATAGACAAACCTTGTGGACGGCCTTCCCAGAAGAGGTGAAGCTGTTATAGGGCGGGGCCAACTCAATATTGAACCCTCTGGACTAAGATTGGTATACCGTTAAAGTTCATGGCCCAGATTCAAGAAGCACTTGCGCCCGCGCAACCATAGGTTGCGCGGCGCAAGGGCTTACTTGCTCCGGTGTAACGAGTGCTCCTGATTCAGGAACCTCGTTACACCGACTGCAGCCTAAGATATGACAGGCATAAGCCTCCTTATGCCTTCACATCCCAGGCTGCATTCTTGCGTTGGCCGCTAGGGGGCGCGGCCATTGTGATCGGCGTATAGTATGCAAATTGCATACTACCACCGATTCACAAAAGTTGCGCGGGCCCTGCGCACGCAAGGTACGGAGTTTCCGTACGGCGACTTTAGCATAAGGTTGCTCCTGCTAATAGCAGGGGCAGCCAATGCTAAAGTATAGCTGCGCTTCCCGCTCGTGAAATTTAAATTTCACGTCGTTTACGTAAGTGATTCGTGAATGGCGCTGGACGCCATTCACGTTCACTTAGAAGCAAATGACGTCCTTGCAACGTCATTTGCCGCAATGCACGTCGGGAAAGTTTCCCGACGGAGCATGCGCTGTTCGCTCGGCGCGGGAGCGCGCCTAATTTAAATGATTCCCGCCCCCGGCGGGATCATTTACATTAGGCAGCCTTACGCCCGGCTGTTTAGCATATCGCCCACGCAATTTACAGAGCTACTGCTCCGTGAATCGCTGGGCAAATGGAAATATTTGCGTGGGCGCAGAGAAAAATCTTTGCTCTTTGCCCACGCAAATATTGCTCCATTCTACCTGAATCTGGGCCCATGTGTGTGTAAAGGCAGGCGTCCCAATACTTTTGACAATTTAGCATACATCTACAAACTGCTGGAGAGGGTGTGATCTTCTGGTTACCTTCACCCACCTAGGATGGCATTGCCCGATCACATAAAACAAAGACGTGCTACAGGAAAAATGTGGGATAGAATTTCTGCTAGACCCTTGGCCAGGGCTTTTTTTCTCATTGTATAGGTGCCGGTACTCCCTTCTTCTGAATTACCCCTTGTCTCCGCCCACTACCCACCTCTGAGCACTGTCCCTTGGATCTACCCCCCTACACACCTCCAAGCACCGATCCTTGGATCCACCTCTTTATACACCTCCAAGCACCGATCCTTGGATCCACCTCTTTACACACCTCCGAGCACTGTCCTTGGATCCATCCCCTACCCACCTCCAAACACCATCCCTTGGATCCACCCCCTACACACCTCCGAGCAACATCCCTTGTATCCACCCCCTACCCACCTCCGAGCACCATTCCTTGGATCTACCCCCTACACACCTCCAAGCACCCTCCTTTGGATCCACCCCCTACACACCTCCGAACACCATCCCTTGTATCCACCTCCGAGCAACTTCCCTTGGATCCACCCTCCCTACCCACCTCCGAGCACCATCCCTTCGATCCACCCCCCTACCCACCTCCAAACACCATCCCTTGGATCCACCCCCTACACACCTCCGAGCAACATCCCTTGTATCCACCCCCTACCCACCTCCGAGCACCATTCCTTGGATCTACCCCCTACACACCTCCAAGCACCCTCCTTTGGATCCACCCCCTACACACCTCCGAACACCATCCCTTGTATCCACCTCCGAGCAACTTCCCTTGGATCCACCCTCCCTACCCACCTCCGAGCACCATCCCTTCCATCCACCCCCCTACCCACCTCCAAGCACCGTTCCTTAGATCCACCCACCACGAGCACCTTCCCTTGGATCCACCCTCCCTACCCACCTCCGAGCACCATCCCTTGGATCCACCCCCCTACCCACCTCCAAGCACCGTTCCTTAGATACACCCCCCCACCCACCACGAGCACCTTCCCTTGGATCCACCCACCTCCGAGCACCTTCCCTTGGATCCACCCACATCCAACCTCCTTCCCTTGGATCCACCCTCCCTACCCACCTCCGAGCACCATCCCTTGGATCCACCCCCCTACCCACCTCCAAGCACCATCCCTTGTATCCACCCCCTACCCACCTCTGAGCACCTTCCCTTGGATCCACCCCCCTACCTACCTCCGAGCACCTTCCCTTGTATCCATCTACCTCCGAGCACCTTCCCTTGGATCCACCCACCTCCAGTCACCTTCCCATGGATCCAGTCCCATCAGTTTTAGAGAATACAGAACCAAGTAATTTGTATGTAATTTGATACTTATAAGAAGAAAAGCAATAAAATAGATCCCCTGCAGTCAACAACAATATGGGCTGGGGTCTATCAATAATAGACCCCCAGCAACAATTGATCCGCCCCTTAACATTAGAGCCACCACTAAAAAATAACCTCCAAATCCTAGAAACAATAGACCCCCCACTAGCAACAATAGATCCCACAGCAGCCAGCAACAATAGACCCCTCCCAGCAACAATTTACCCCACTCCAGCAACAATAGACCCCCCTCCCAGCAACAATAAACCTCCCCAGTAACACTAGATCCCCCACAACAATAGATCCCCACAGCGACCATAGATCACCCAGCAGCCAGCACACTCTAGTAGCCCTCGCCATTACATACATTCTGTGCTGGAGGTGCCGGAACTAGAGTTGAGCGAACCTGAACTGTAAAGTTCGGGTTCGGTACAGACTTTGGGTTTTTCCCGAACCTGGACCCGAATAATTGGAAAAAGTTTGTGTCCGGGTTCGGAAAAAAGAAATGCGCGGAGGTCCCCCCAAATTCAATAACCAGACCCTTTAGGTCTAGTATGGATATTAAGGGGAACCCTTCAGGTCTGATGTGGATTTTAGGGGGAACTCCACCCCAAATTTAAAAAAAAATGACATGGAGTCCCCCTAAAATCCACACCAGACCCCTTATCCGAGCACGTTGACCTGGCCGGCCGCAGAAAAGAGGGGGGGACAGAGTGCGCCCCCCCCCCCTCTCCTGAACCGCACCAGGCCACATGCCCTCAACATGGGGAGGGTGCTTTGGGGTGCTCCCCAAAGCACCTTGTCCCCATGTTGATGGGGACAAGGGTCTCATCCCCACAACCCTTGCCCGGTGGTTGTGGGGGTCTGCGGGCGGGGGGCTTATCAGAATCTGGAAAACCCCTTTAACAAAGGGGACCCCCAGATCCTGCCCCCCCCCCCCCCTGTGTGAAATGGTAATGGGGTACACTGTACCCCTAACATTTCACGAAGGAAGTGTAAAAATAGATTAACTACGAGGAATGGAAGAAATGACTCAGAATGAGAGAGAAACTAATCAGAAGTTCTACAGAGTGTGACAAGAACTTCTCACCCAACACAGAGATCCTCCGTTTTATCATCTTAATGTGGAGTTCCAGCTTGTTTTTTTTTAAACGCCCCATGATGGTCACAACTAATCCAATACATTATAGCAGTGGTCTCCAAACTGCGGCCCGTGGGCCAAATGCAGGGGGAGTTGGGAGCAATAGTGCCCCATCATTGGTATCAGTGGGAGGAATAGTGTCCCATCATTGGTATCAGTGGGAGGAATAGTGTCCCATCATTGGTGTCAGTGGGAGGAATAGTGTCCCATTATTGGTGTCAGTGGGAGGAATAGTGTCCCATCATTGGTGTCAGTGGGAGGAATAGTGTCCCATCATTGGTCAGTGGGAGGAATAGTGTCCCATCAGTGGGAGGAATAGTGTCCCATCATTGGTGTCAGTGGGAGCAATAGTGTCCCATCATTGGTCACAGTGGGAGGAATAGTGTCCCATCATTGGTGTCAGTGGGAGGAATAGTGCCCCATCATTGGTGTCAGCGGGAGGAATAGTGTCCCATCATTGGTGTCAGTGGGAGGAATAGTGTCCCATCATTGGTGTCAGTGGGAGGAATAGTGTCCCATTATTGGTGTCAGTGGGAGGAATAGTGTCCCATCATTGGTGTCAGTGGGAGGAATAGTGTCCCGTCAGTGGGAGGAATAGTGTCCCATCAGTGGGAGGAATAGTGTCCCATCATTGGTGTCAGTGGGAGGAATAGTGTCCCATCATTGGTGTCAGTGGGAGCAATAGTGTCCCATCATTGGTGTCAGTGGGAGGAATAGTGTCCCATCAGTGGGAGGAATAGTGTCCCATCATTGGTGTCAGTGGGAGCAATAGTGTCCCATCATTGGTGTCAGTGGGAGGAATAGTGTCCCATCATTGGTGTCAGTGGGAGGAATAGTGTCCCATCATTGGTGTCAGTGGGAGGAATAGTGTCCCATCATTGGTGTCAGTGGGAGGAATAGTGTCCCATCATTGGTATCAGTGGAAGGAATAGTGTCCCATCATTGGTGTCAGTGGGAGGAATAGTGCCCCATCATTGGTGTCAGTGGGAGGAATAGTGTCCCATCATTGGTGTCAGTGGGAGGAATAGTGTCCCATCATTGGTATCAGTGGGAGCAATAGTGTCCCATCATTGGTGTCAGTGGGGGGAATAGTGTCACATCATTGGTGTCAGTGGGAGGAATAGTGCCCCATCATTGGTGTCAGTGGGAGGAATAGTGCCCCATCATTGGTGTCAGTGAAGGAATAGTGTCTCATGATTGGTGTCAGTGGGAGGAATAGTGTCCCATCATTGGTGTCAGTGGGAGGAATAGTGTCCCATCATTGGTGTCAGTGGGAGGAATAGTGCCCCACCCACCATTGGAGCACAGGTGTGTGAGGAGGAAGGTGTGTGAGAAGCTGCTGTGTGAGAAGGGAGTTGCCTGGAAATCTCTCCCAGCTAGGGTGACCACATTTCCATACAGCCATTCAGGGACACCCCCCCCCCCCAGCAAGCAGCGGTCGGTGACATCACAAGGAGGCAGTGCCGCCATATGACGTGCCCGAGAGGCCCCGCCCCTTACCTATTTAAGCATTTGTTTCATGTATGGAAGCCCGACATTGCAGCTGCTTAGATTCACAGAGTGTAATTGTTCTTGCGATGTTGGGCTAACATACATGAAACAAATGCTGTTTATATCTAAGGCACTAAAGTTGTATATAAAACTCTGTACTTTATACCACAAAAGAAATACAAATGACACAAGGGATCTGGGGTAAAAACTGCACATACACTGACCTACCCGACTACTACACTGACCTACTGTACCTGATTCCTACACTGACCTACCTGACCACTACACTGACCTTCCTGATCCCTACACTGACCTACCTGACCACTACACTGACCTTCCTGATCCCTACACTGACCTAATTGATTGCTGCATTGAAATACCTGACCACTACACTAACCTGATTCCTACACTGACCTACCTGATCATTACACTGACCTACCCCGTCCATTGGGGGAGCATGTCAGATCCTCAGCTCTAAGGGACTAATGCTGGGACCTGTAGTCCTTCATTAGGAGGATGAGGCCAGTGGCAGACTGGCAGTGCTGGGGGCATGGGTTAAGTGGCAGTGCTTGGGAAGGGATGGGATCACTAACTCTCACTTGCTGTCACCTGTTAGTGTCCATTTGGGAGGGGAGAGGGGCTTGGTGAGGGTGGGAGAAGGGGTGGGAGAGAGAGAGAGAAGGGGTGGAAGAGAGAGAGAGAGAGAGAGAAGGGGAGAGAGAGAGAGAGAGAGAAGGGGTGGGAGGGAGAGAGAGAGAGAGAGAGAGAGAAGGGGTGAAAGAGAGAGAGAGAAGGGGTGGGAGAGAGAGAAGGGGTGGGAGAGAGAAGGGGTGGGAGAGAGAGAGAAGGGGTGGGAGAGAGAGAGAGAGAAGGGGTGGGAGAGAGAGAGAGAAGGGGTGAGGTAGAGAGAGAGAAGGGGTGAGGTAGAGAGAGAGAAGGGGTGAGGTAGAGAGAGAGAAGGGGTGAGGTAGAGAGAGAGAGAAGGGGTGGGGGAGAGAGAGAGAGAGAGAGAGAGAGAGAGAGAAGGGGAGAGAGAGAGAGAGAGAGAGAAGGGGTGGGAGGGAGAGAGAGAGAGAGAGAAGGGGTGAAAGAGAGAGAGAGAAGGGGTGGGAGAGAGAGAAGGGGTGGGAGAGAGAAGGGGTGGGAGAGAGAGAGAAGGGGTGGGAGAGAGAGAGAGAGAAGGGGTGGGAGAGAGAGAGAGAAGGGGTGAGGTAGAGAGAGAGAAGGGGTGAGGTAGAGAGAGAGAAGGGGTGAGGTAGAGAGAGAGAAGGGGTGAGGTAGAGAGAGAGAGAAGGGGTGGGGGAGAGAGAGAGAAGGGGTGAGGGAGAGAGAGAGAAGGGGTGAGGGAGAGAGAGAGAAGGGGTGAGGGAGAGAGAGAGAGAGAGCGAAGGGGTGAGAGAGAGAGAGAGAGAGAGAGAGAAGGGGTGGGAGAGAGATAGAGAGAAGGGGTGGGAGAGAGATAGAGAGAAGGGGTGGGAGAGAGAGAGAGAGAAGGGGTGGGAGAGAGAGAGAGAGAAGGGGTGGGAGAGACAGAGAGAGAAGGGGTGGGAGAGACAGAGAGAGAAGGGGTGGGAGAGAGAGAGAGAGAAGGGGTGGGAGAGAGAGAGAGAGAAGGGGTGGGAGAGAGAGAGAGAGAAGGGGTGGGAGAGAGAGAGAGAGAGAAGGGGTGGGAGAGAGAGAGAGAGAAGGGGTGGGAGAGACAGAGAGAGAAGGGGTGGGAGAGAGAGAGAGAGAAGGGGTGGGAGAGAGAGAGAGAGAAGGGGTGGGAGAGAGAGAGAGAGAGAAGGGGTGGGAGAGAGAGAGAGAGAAGGGGTGGGAGAGAGAGAGAAGGGGTGGGAGAGAGAGAGAGAGAGAGAGAAGGGGTGGGAGAGAGAGAGAGAGAGAGAGAAGGGGTGGGAGAGAGAGAGAGAGAGAAGGGGTGGGAGAGAGAGAGAGAGAGAGAGAGAGAGAGAAGGGGTGGGAGAGAGCGAGAGAGAAGGGGTGGGAGAGAGAGAGAGAGAAGGGGTGGGAGAGAGAGAGAGAGAGAGAGAGAAGGGGTGGGAGAGACAGAGAGAGAAGGGGTGGGAGAGAGAGAGAGAGAAGGGGTGGGAGAGAGAGAGAGAGAAGGGGTGGGGGAGAGAGAGAGAGAGAGAAGGGGTGGGAGAGAGAGAGAGAGAAGGGGTGGGAGAGAGAGAGAAGGGGTGGGAGAGAGAGAGAGAGAGAGAGAAGGGGTGGGAGAGAGAGAGAGAGAGAGAGAGAGAGAAGGGGTGGGAGAGAGAGAGAGAGAGAAGGGGTGGGAGAGAGAGAGAGAGAGAGAGAGAGAGAGAGAAGGGGTGGGAGAGAGCGAGAGAGAAGGGGTGGGAGAGAGAGAGAGAGAAGGGGTGAGGGAGAGAGAGAAGGGGTGAGGGAGAGAGAGAGAGAAGGGGTGGGAGAGAGAGAGAGAGAGAAGGGGTGGGAGAGAGAGAGAGAGAGAGAGAGAGAGAGAGAGAGAAGGGGTGGGAGAGAGCGAGAGAGAAGGGGTGGGAGAGAGCGAGAGAGAAGGGGTGAGGGAGAGAGAGAAGGGGTGAGGGAGAGAGAGAGAGAAGGGGTGGGAGAGAGAGAGAGAGAAGGGGTGGGAGAGAGAGAGAGAGAGAAGGGGTGGGAGAGAGAGAGAGAGAGAAGGGGTGGGAGAGAGAGAGAGAGAAGGGGTGGGAGAGAGAGAGAGAAGGGGTGGGAGAGAGAGAGAGAGAGAAGGGGTGGGAGAGAGAGAGAGAGAAGGGGTGGGAGAGAGAGAGAGAGAAGGGGTGGGAGAGAGAGAGAGAAGGGGTGGGAGAGAGAGAGAGAGAGAGAGAGAAGGGGTGGGAGAGAGAGAGAGAGAGAGAGAAGGGGTGGGAGAGAGAGAGAGAGAGAGAGAGAAGGGGTGGGAGAGAGAGAGAGAGAGAGAGAGAGAGAGAGAGAGAGAGAGAGGGGGATGGAAGAGAGAGGGGGGGGGGTGGTGAATGAAATTGACCCCCTAAGCTGGCCTGCAGTCCTTCCTGTACCCCCTGTCCCAGCCCCTGTCTGTGGGTAGGTGTGTGTGATGTATGCACCTACCTCCAGACCATCCTTGTCCTCTCTGTCAGCCTTGATGATAGGCACAGCTGGAGCAGACGTTGGGAGAAGGTGTGCAGGCTCTGGGAGGATGTCACTGCTGGAGCAGACGTTGGGGGAAGGTGTGCAGGCTCTGGGAGGATGTCACTGCTGGAGCAGACGTTGGGGGAAGGTGTGCAGGCTCTGGGAGGATGTCACTGCTGCTCAGGTCTTCTCTCACTCCCTCTCGTGCTGTTCCTTCCAGTCAGCCTCCTGCTTCTCCCCGGGGCCACCACTCTCTGTTCTTCTCAGGTGATGATGCTGCTCTCCCTCTCAGATCAGAAGCTGTGTCCCTCTCTGGTATGTCAGGGGGCAGCCTCGGAGCTCAGCTGCTTTGGGTCCCAGGAGGCAGACAGAGCAGAAGCGCGGAGGTTGGAGGAGGAAGTGAAATCCTCCCGCGCTTTCAGCTCTGAACCAGGGGGTGCACTGCAGCCGTGATGTCACTGGTTGCTACAAGCCAAGCGGCTGTAGCAACCAGTGAGCACAATGAAAGTCATGGGGAGGTGGTTCTGCATGCCGCAGACAGCGCTACAGCGGCTCAGACTCTGCTGAATTCATAATGACTTTACCCAGTGCTTCATTCCGGGACATTGTATTGTCCCGCAATGAGAGCATCCGGGACCAGGGACACAGATGCCAATTAAGGGACAGTCCCGGGCAATCCGGGACACGTGGGCACCCTACTCCCAGCTCTCCTGGCCCCTTTCTGGGGAAGCCATGGAGGGCAGTGGGGCCTCCCCTGCTGGAGGCTCTCAGCCATCTCCTGGGCCATCTGCTGGCATGTCTGCCCCTCTACAAGCCTCAGCTGGTGATCTCTCTGCCCCTGGTGTGGATGAAGGCTCGGAGGCCATTCGGGAGCGAGTGGTGGCCGGGATAAAAGTCCTAAACCGGGAGAGGGATAAGCTGTACAAGCTACGTGCGGAGCTGAAGCGCCTGAGAAGGCAACGTGAAGGCTTACATAGCCAGAAACGCGGATCCATGGATCCAGAGATCCAATTGGCCAAGGTCCGTGTGGACCATCAAGAGACCATCGTGGCCATAATGGAAGGAAGGGATGGTCCTTTCAAGGAAAAGTTCTGCAACGACAAGAGGTTTGCAAAGGTGACAAAGATGGAGGTGGAGGAGGAGGAGACCCCCAGTTCTGACCCCCTGCCCCCCCAGGGAGAGGTAAGCACCCCAATGCCTTCCCAGGACTCAGGAGGCATGTTGAGGGTGATCCAGGTAATGGAGTCTCCTGTGCGGGGGGATCAGATGGTCTTTAATGATGAAGATATTGCAGATGGTGTACCTGATAAAGTGAAGCCAGCTAAGCCCCATGTTGTGAATAAGACTGTGTATGTACCATCTAGCACCATGACTGATAATGTGCCTAATAATCAGACTGTATGCAGTAATAATGTGCCTGCTGAGGCTGCAATGCAGCAAGAGATCCGTTTAAAAAATGACATTTCTGTGAAGGAACTGCAAGTCCCAGCAGAACCCATTAACCCCACTGCTGCTGAGACCAAAGCTGATTGCCCCACTGCTGCTCTGGACTCCACAGTGCAGCATCAGGCGACGGCCGGTACTGCAACAGAAACTATAATTATACCTGATGGGAATGTGTGTGTGGCTGATAATAATCATCCCAGTTCAGGTGGGATGGACAATGGTCCCATTTCAGGTGGGATGGACAATGGTCCCATTTCAGGTGGGATGGACAATGGTCCCATTTCAGGTGGGATGGACAATGGTCCCATTTCAGGTGGGATGGACAATGGTCCCAGTTCAGGTGGGATGGACAATGGTCCCAGTTCAGGTGGGATGGACAATGGTCCCATTTCAGGTGGGATGGACAATGGTCCCATTTCAGGTGGGATGGACAATGGTCCCATTTCAGGTGGGATGGACAATGGTCCCATTTCAGGTGGGATGGACAATGGTCCCATTTCAGGTGGGATGGACAATGGTCCCAGTTCAGGTGGGATGGACAATACTAACTCTGTTCATGCAGATAAAGTGACTTCAGTGTGGGGTCTTGGCCCCAATAAACCCACTTTCGCTCAGGTGGTACGCTCTGCCCCTGGTAGCTCCGCCCCCAAGCAGGGTTTTCCTCTAAGAGCTACTACCTGGAGCCCCCCGGGATATGGTCTTGGGTCTCTGGCTTCTGCTGGGGGCCCAAGACGTAATGTTGTCATCTTGAAATGGGAAGGTGGTGCAGTCCCCCCTGCAAGGCGTGCAGTGGTGGATTTAATCCTGGAAATGGGTTTTGGGGTAAATGATTTGTATGCTTTTATTCATGTGTCAGGGACGCGAGAGTATACAGTCAGTTTCACCAAGCCAGAGGGTCTTGACCTGTTCTGGGAGCGATATGAGGCCCGGTGCAGGTCAAGACCCGAATGGGAAAGTCTGGCCCCAGTTGCGATTTCGCAGCGGTCAACAGTAAAAAAGATCACTATCATCCTCACCAATGAGAGCGTCCCTGCCAGGGATCTGGAGGTCTGGTTGAGGAACTACGGGGAGGTTTTGACCAAACCCAATAAAATATTAGATGAGCGTAACATCTGGACTGGGGGATGGTCGGTAACAGTCAGGCTGGCCAGGGATGGAAATGTTGTCCGTCACCTGCCCTCCTCGGCTTTCATAGGGAGGGATAGGATGACCGTGTTCTACCCTGGTCAGCCGAAGCTGTGCCACCGCTGTGGAGAGAGGGGGCACCTTAGCTCCTCCTGTTCGGCCTTGATATGCTCAGTGTGTCGGGGTCAGGGTCATATGGCCAAGGACTGCACCCAGAAGATCAGGTGCAACCTGTGCCTGCGACTTGGCCACCCTTATAGCAGGTGCCCTGAAGCCTGGCACAATATGGAGAAGGAGGTAGTGGATGAGATGTCAAGGCTGGACAGGATGGAGGGGGAGGCCTCTGGTGTACCATCCTCCTCAGCGGTGACCGACCCCCCTGGTCCTGCTCAGGATCCCTCCCCGGTTTCCTCCCCAGTTCCCTCCCCAGTTCCTGTGACCACCCCTTCTGTGTCTGTAAGTACTCCTTCTGTATCTGTATCTGTGTCCCCCCAGCCTACTGTACCCGCTCCTCTTGTGTCAGAACCTTCCAAGTCTGTGCCCCCTGAGTCAGTTACCCCCCAGAAGTCTATCCCTGTTAAGTCGGATTTACCCCCCCCATCAGGAGTGATAGCGGGTACTAAAAAGGTCGCTTCAAAGAAAAAAACAAGGGATGAGGGCATCTCTGAGGCTGACCTCAAGTACCTGGAGGAGAGAAGGAAGGTTGGGCGGCGGAAGAAGCAGGCGGTGAGGACGGAACGGGGGCGGGAAGCTCCGGTGCATGTCTCCACCCGTCGTAGGTCCACTAGGTGGGACATTTCCTCATCTGGCGCTTCTTCAGAGCTGAGCTCTGATTCAGAGATGGAGTTGGAGGCGGCCTCAAGAAAGAGGGAGGCTTCTGGTGATGAGCAGCAGAGGGAAGCTAAGAAGCAATCCACCCAATAACCCAAATGGCGGTTCCCCCTCCGTTAAAAGTGGCGACAATAAATGTCGCCAGCATTAAGTCAGTGAGAGCTCGTTCTATGGCCTTCTTTTTGTTCAGCCAATTAGATGCTGAAATTTTATTTTTGCAAGAGACTAGGCTCACCTCCTTGGCAGATATTCATATGGCCAAGAGAGAGTGGAGGTATGGTCCATCTTACTGGTCTCTTGCGGCCGAGCCTTACGGCGGTGTGGCGGTGTTGTTTAAAACCGGCATGGTAACTGTCCGGCGGGTTATTGAGGTGGAGATTGGGAGATGTATGGTCTTAGACGTCCTTGTGGGAGGGCAGGACCTGCGCCTAATTAATATCTATGGGCCGCACACAAAGTGGGACAGGAAATGCCTTTTTACAAGGATCAAGCCATTTCTTTTTACATCCCGGCAAGTGGTCTTTGGAGGTGACTTTAATACAGTAACTAGGCCCAAGGACAGGAAGGCCTTCAAGGACAGGCTGGGATATGATAGCGTTTTTTTAAATAGTATGGTTAGGGATGCTGGTCTTGTGGATGTGCACATTGCGCACCTCCCGGATGACACCGGGTTCACCTTTCATCGTGGTAATAGTCAGAGTAGGATAGACAGGTTTTTTTTGAAGGAGGCCTCTGCTTTCTCACCCCCAGTGGTGCAGGCAGTAGAGTTCTCTGATCACTGTATGCTATCTGTGGCCCTGAATGCTTCAGACGCCCCTCAGAGAGGAAAGGGCATCTGGAGATTGAATTCGACTCTACTCCAGGAAGAACATGTTAGACAATCCTTTGAGGAATTCTTTCAGGCACAGGTGACCCTCCTGGACTTTTGTAGCAGCAAGGCTGAGTGGTGGGAGCTGACCAAAAAGAGGATCGCTGGATTCTTCAGGGGCCTAGCCAATAGAACACAGTTTAATAAATACATGACCTACCAACGTTTGCGGAGGAAGCTGGATATTCTTGTCTCGAGAGGATGAGATCCTGGGGCAATCTCCGAAGTGAAACTCCTTCTCAGGAAGTGTCAATATGACCGGCATGCCTCTTTGGTTCTGGAGAGGGACTATGGGAAGTACCACTCGCCTGACCCTTACCAGAACTGCAAACAAGGTGTAGCTGTTAAAGCGGTCGTTGGCCTTAAGGACAGTACAGGTTCCGTGACAAAGTCCAGGTCAGGGATTCTGGAGGTCGTGAGGTCCTTTTATGCCGACCTTCTTGGAAGGAAAGAGCTTGACCGTGACAAGATGGAAAGCTTTTTGGACTCTACTCCAGGTCTAAATGGTGGAGATGTTCACTTGATGAATTTGACAGAGGAGATCACAGTTGAAGAGGTGATGAGGGCAATTGAACAGCTTGCCATCAAAAAGTCACCCGGACCGGATGGCTTGACGGCTGAGTTCTACAAAGCCTTTAAGTCTATTCTGGCCCCACATTTGGTAGAGGTTTTTAACAGTTGTCTTGCTGAGGGGGTGCTATCCCCTTCCATGAGGCACTCGGCTGTGATTCTTCTGTCAAAGGGTAAAGATCCTTCGATGATTGAGAATTGGCGCCCCATCAGCCTTCTTAATGTCGATAGAAAGATACTGGCGAAGATATTTTTCTGGCGCCTGTCGTCAGTAGCAGAGTCTTTGCTTTCTCGCCATCAGCACTGTTCGGTCCAGGGTAGGAGCACCTTCACAGCGGTGTTAGCTGTCCGGGAGGCCTTGGAGCGGTGCAGGGCTGCAGGCTGGGGAAAGTATTTGCTGACATTGGATCAGGCAAAGGCTTTTGATCGTGTTAACCATGAGTACCTGTGGTTGCTCCTTAGTAAGTACGGTCTGCCGGGTGGTTTTGTTGATTGGCTGAAAGTCTTGTATAAGGGGGCAGAAAGCTTCCCTCTTGTTAATGGTTGGGTTGGGCAGTCCTTTGGGGTTGGCTCCGGGGTGCGCCAGGGTTGTCCCCTGAGTCCCCTGCTCTATGTGTTTGCAATCGACCCCTTCATCAGGAGGCTAGAGAGCGGCATGTTGTGTGGGGTACCAGTGGGGCTCCCGGGTGAGCCGCCATTGAGGGTTGTTGCTTATGCGGACGATGTATCGGTGATTGTCACTGGGACGGATGAGGCGGAGGAGGTGGTCTCTCTGACATCACGGTATTCTGAAGCATCAGGCTCCAAGATCAATCAGGAAAAGAGCGAAGTTTTCTGGATGGGAAAGGAAGGTGAGGGGTTTGATCTCCCGGACACCTTTCCAGTGCCCCGGGAAAGAATTAAGATACTAGGCATTGAATTTGGACCCGGCGATTATGGCCTCAAAAACTGGGAAGGCAGACTGGAAATTGCCAATGCTAAGGTGGTCAACTGGAAGAGATGGAAGTTATCTATGAGGGAAAGGGTTGATCTGATTAAGACTTACCTGATTCCGATCTTCTTGTATGTCAGCTTTGTCTGCATCTTGCCAGTGTCTCTCTATGCTAGGGTCAGTAGTGTGTTCTTCCAGATGCTGTGGGGGAACAGACTGAACCCCATCAAGAGGAATGTCACCTACCTATCCAGGAGGGAGGGTGGCTTAGGTATGGTCAACCCAATTCTTTTCTTTTCACTGCTATTTCTCAAGTTTAACATTGGTAGTATGCTTGCAGTGGAACCTCCTGGATGGGCAGGCATATTTAGATCTTGGTTTAGTCCTTTTCTGCGACTTTGGGAAGAAGGTGGCCAAGTGAAGAATCGCAGGGGTCATCGTGGTCAGCTACCAGCCTATGTAGCTCCGTGCCTGAAGTTACTGCGGCAGTGGCGATTGTCGGCTGAAGATCTCAGATCGGTTCCGAGGAAAGACCTTATGAGTCGAGTCTTGAGCGAAGTCTTTCATGACCCACTGGCCTTAAGGGATTGCCCAGGCCCAGTTTTGAGGGCGGGGTTGAGACTGATTAATTTGGATAGAATACCTCCTAAATTTAGGGATCTGGCCTGGTTGTGCTTCCATGGGAGGCTCTATGTTCGGGGCAATTTGAAATTCCGCAGTGGGGTGGATCGTAGCTGTCCTCGGGAGGAGTGTGCAGGTGAGGAGGAGACTATGGACCATTTTCTGCTTCGTTGCCCTTTTAACATAGAAGTGTACAAACAGGTGGGGCGGGCGCTCGGTGTTCCTTTCCTCTCCAGGCTGGGTTATACCGAGTGGGTGTACGGAGCATTCAGTACCGGTGGATGTTTTTGTTTGGATACACTTTTTTTAGTTAGCCTAGTGGTCCGTTATTTCACCTGGAACGCACGGTGTCAGGTCAGCATTCGGCAAAAAATCCTTCCTGTTGAGGTGGTGGTGTATGACATTGTGCATGAGGTGGGGAAGATTCGGGGGCTTGAGAGAGACAAGCGGGGTCAGGGGGCTTGGCTGAAGGCGTGGAGGGGTTTCAAGCCTCCCTGACTGCCAGGAGTCTCTTTCCCGGGTGTGGCTGTCTGTCTCTTATCACCCTAGATTATTATTATTGATAAATGGCTGCGTACATAGGTGACGGGTTGTGCCTCTTAGGCCCTCTCTGCTGCTTTGTGTAAATAGTTTTGTAGTAATGTTTTGGTAGTGGTGTATAGTGTATATAGTGTATATATTCTGAACCTGGATGTGTATTCCTTGGATTTATGTTTGAAGTTTTGTACTATAGTTTTGTTTTTTACTTTTGTATAAAATTGGTTGCTTGATTCTTTTCAATAAAAGATCAATAGTGTCCCATCATTGGTGTCAGTGGGAGGAATAGTGCCCCATCATTGGTGTCAGTGGGAGGAATAGTGTCCCATCATTGGTGTCAGTGGGAGGAATAGTGTCCCATCATTGGTATCAGTGGGAGGAATAGTGTCCCATCATTGGGATCAGTGGGAGGAATAGTGTCCCATCATTGGTGTCAGTGGGAGGAATAGTGTCCCATCATTGGTGTCAGTGGGAGGAATAGTGTCCCATCATTGGGGTCAGTGGGAGGAATAGTGTCCCATCATTGGTGTCAGTGGGAGGAATAGTGTCCCATTATTGGTGTCAGTGGGAGAAATAGTGTCCCATCATTGGTGTCAGTGGGAGGAATAGTGTCCCATCATTGGGGTCAGTGGGAGGAATAGTGTCCCATCATTGGTGTCAGTGGGAGGAATAGTGTCCCATTATTGGTGTCAGTGGGAGGAATAGTGTCCCATCATTGGTGTCAGTGGGAGGAATAGTGTCCCATCATTGGGACACAATGAAGATCAGCTAGACTTAAAAATCAGTTTACTGTATCAGATCAGGCAGTGATTGCGATTGGTTGCTAGAGGTTACAGCATATCATTACTTAACGGATTGTGTATTGAAGTTCCTTGTGTCATGTTGTGGGTGGAGTTGAGTCATTGTCCATATTTGGTTGCTGACTGTATAAGAAGAGCTGAGTTTACCATTAAAGTATTCATTCATTTGGAACCAGAGAACAGAGCTTGTGTCTCGTTATTCTGGGAAAATCCATATGGATCGGGTCTGCCGGATTGTCGGAGTGTCGATAAGCTGTCTTGGGTTGGTGGAATGGAATATTGTAAACGGCGCTAAACCCTTGACCGTTACAATTACCACTTACCGACTGGTTGCTGGAGGTTACAGCACACATTACGGCTCACTGATTAGTTGCTAGAGGTTACAGCACATGATTTCTTCTTGTTGATTGGTTGCTAGAGATTACTGTACAGTAATCCTGCTCACTGGTTGCTAGAGGTTACAGCGCATCATCTCTTCACTGCAGAGGGGCATGATATACATACGCCGGCCTCAGCTATTTACATATGAATGCCGCCGCTATTGACATGTAGCGCCCCTGCTCCTATTGACTAGGCGCTATCCGTAAATGTAGTGTTATCTGAGCTGTACAGAGCTTGGAGTGTTGCTTCTGTCCCAGTTTAGTTGTATTGTGCACATTTCCCACTGTTGCCAGTAGATGTCACTGTTGTCGTAGGCCAGTGTGAGAAATGCAACAGGCTAAGTGCATTGGATATCTTCCCCTCAGAAACCGCCCAATTGGGAACTTCTTTCTAGCTGGGCATGCTGGGGAAGGATATTTAAGGGGCAGAAGCCATGTGATCGATCTCTTACCTCGGGGGGCCTGTTGGCCTGAGGATGTGCTAGAGAGGCGTCCCGGCCTCATGGCCTGCCAGGCCTGAGGCTATGCTGCTGTGTTTGCCGCAAGTAGGCCCAGAAGTCTGGCTGGGTCTACTTAACGGAAGGTGGTCCTGTGCTGTCTAGGGTGACCACGTGTCCCGGATTGCCCGGGCACAGTACCGCATTTTGCAGGTCTGTCCCGGGCACATTCATTCCAGGACAATACAGTGTCCCGGAATGAAACTGATAGAGCCACCCCCCGGGCCAATCTGATGCCCCCAAAAAAGGCCACAACATTACTGCCTTACTCACTGTCAGTACTTGTCCGGGCCGGGAATGCCTGGAGGAGCACAATCCCCGCCCCCTGCTTGTGATTGGACACAAGGAGGCGGGATTTATGATTTCTCCAATCACTGTGCTGTGATTCGGTACAGCACAAGCTGATTTTTGGGAAGGGAGGGGTGTCCCTGAATGGTAGTTTGGAAATGTGGTCACCCTAGTGCTGTCTGTCCTGTGTGAAGAAGCCACTCAAGCGGAGCATATTCCAGGGGAGGACCTTGCTGGAGAGGACCGGGCTGAAGGCTGGTATCTCAGGAAGGTCCTCACAGTACTGCCAGATGGCCTAAAGCAGGGGTGGGCAACATGTGGCCTGCGACCTCCTGCTCTGGAATGGAGGGTTGGCAAGCCCAGATCGCAGGTTGCTGACCCGCCATACCGCAGCATCAGTGTTGTGAACGAAGCAGGTGGTAGAGGAAGAAAGCGGATGCGGAGCAGAGCCCCATAAGCCGATGCTTCCTCTACAGCAGGGGTCTCCATACTTTTAAAGCAAAGGGCCAGTTTACGGTCTTTCAGACTTCAGGGGGGCCGGATTCTGACCAGTGGGGGTAGAAAATGCCCCAGGGCCGAGCATCAGTGAGAATAAACATGGCCCCAGTGTTGTTGGGCAGTAGGAGGAGAAATAGCGCTCCATCATTGCTATTAGTCTGAGAAATAGTGCCCCATTGTTGGTGTCATTGGGAGGAATAGTGCCTCATATCATTGGGAGCAATACTGCCCCAAGGGCCAGGTGAAGGCTAGCAAAGGGCCACATCCGGCCCTCGGGCCACAGTTTGGAGACCCCTGCTCTACAGCGCTGGCTTTTGCCACAGGCGGAGTCTATGGCAAAGTTCAGCTAACCTGCAGGATAGACACAGGTGCACTACGCTGCACCTGCGGTGTCGGTAATGGGGTGCCCTCGTGTCCCGGATTGCCCAGGACTGTCCCACAATTGACATGTCTGTCCCGAGTCCCGGGCACCTTCATTCCGGGACAATACAATGTCCCAGAATGAAATAGAGGACACAGCCACCCCCTAATAACTACTTTTCTGGGACTGGTTGCTAGGGCCGGCGCTGCCTGGCGTCTTGCACCCAGTGACAATTTACTCTCAGACAGTGAGGCTGGGAGCGAGACCTGCGCCTAGTGCAGCACTGCTGTCCCCGCCCACCTCGGCACCTTCTCCGGCACCCAGTGGCAAGCAGCGGGGACTGGTGTGATCTTCACTCTCCAGATAGTGACTCCACTCCTTTCCTTCTACGCACGTGGCTCATGCAGAGGGAGTGACAGCGGCACTGCATCTGGCAGCAGGCTATGGGTGGCAAGCGGCACTGCATCTGGTGGCAAGTGGCACATTCACCTGACAAATAACCCGCCGCCAAATTCCCCATCAACCCCGAGACTACATTACCTCCCGCCTCCCTCATCTTTTTTTGGGGAAAGTGAAAGAGGGGGTGTGTCCCTGAATGGCAGTTTGGAAATGTGGTCACCCTAGTGGGTAAACCGTAGCACATCAGTGTGAAAGCAGTCTTAGGCCCTTTTCACAGGATCAGCCCGACCAAATGGGACCCTCAATTCACCTCTATAGAGCGACAGATGTCCGTTTACGCCCGCCTACCTCCAATCCGAAAAACAGAAGGGAATTCCATCTGGGCGGATCGGAGGGCCTATAGAGTAGCCGTGACCTGTCACCCGCCCGCTCCGCTCATTGTGGCCCGTGACCGGTTACCAAGTTGCTTAAGTGGCCCTCGCTCTCTTTAAAAGTTTGGGCACCCCCCTGGCCTAAAAGGATCCAATACTGTGCAGCTGATCTAACTGACTGCTGGCTAAATAATCCTGGGGATTCTCCAGGAGATTCTACTTATTACTCAAGTCTGTGGCAGAGACTTTGGCCCGGATTCAGAGAGCAGTTACGATGGCGTATCTCCGGATACGCCGTTGTAACTCTGCGTGTGCGGGCCGTCGTATCTATGCGCCAGATTCATAGAATCAGTTACGCATAGATTTCCCTAAGATACGACCGGCGTACGTCTCTTACACCGTCGTATCTAAGGCTGCATATTTACGCTGGCCGCTAGGTGGCGCTTCCGTATATTTACGCGATGAATATGCTAATTAGGTAGATACGCCAATTCAGAAACGTACGTCCGACCGGCCAATTTTTTTTTACGTCGTTTACGTTCGGCTTTTTCCGGCGTAAAGTTACCCCTGCTATATGAGGGGTATCCTATGTTAAGTATGGACGTCGGGCCAGCGTCGATTTTTCCGTCGATTACGTTGTTTGCGTAAGTCGTTCGCGAATAGGCCTGTACGTAAGTTACATTCACGTCTAAAGCATTGACGATTTGCGGCGTAATTTCGAGCATGCGCACTGGGATTCTTTCACGAACGGCGCATGCGCCGTTCCTAAAAAACGTCAAATACGTGGGGTCACTATTAAAGCGGTGGTTCACCCAAAAATCTAATTTCTGTCACTAGATCCAGCATACTGCTGACATCTGCAGTATGCTGGATTATTTTTTATTTTTTTTGTACTTATCATTTTAGCCGTATTTCTTCTTCTGCACCGAGCGCCGTATCCTTCCGGGTATAGGCGTTGCTAAATAAAGCGCTGTTGATTGACGGGCTTGGATACCGCGTCACACCATCCGGAAATAGCCGACGTGACTCTCGGCAATTTACGGCGCCTGCGCAGTCAGCTCTACACGGCAAGCGCAGACGCCGTAAGCAGCGGAGAATCACGTCGGCTATTTCCGGATGGCGTGACACGCTTATCAAGCCCGTCAATCAACTGAGCTTGATTTAGGAATGCCTATTCCCCGCTCGGAGCCGGACAAGAGATACGGCAACAAAGATAAGTACAAAAAAAAAAAATCCAGCATACTGCAGATGTCAGCAGTATGCTGGATCTAGTGACAAAAAGTTGATTTTCGGGCAAACCTCCGCTTTAATTTGAATAAAACATGCCCACATCATCCACATTTGAATTCCGCGGGGTTACGCCGGACTACATACGTTACGCCGCCTTAACTTAGGGCGCAAGTTCTTTCTGAATACGGAACTTGCGCCCTAATTTACGGCGGCGTAACGTATCTGAGTTACGTTACGCCCGCCGAGAGATACACTATTGTATCTGAATCGGGGGCACTGTCCGTACTTCGTACCGGCTGCTAGGTCGGTGTGAGAGGCCTATCCGGTTGTCGCAAAGATCCAGTGATTGGAGTTGTTGTCCCCTGGATCCGAGAAAGTATCGGTGATCTGCAAAACTAAGGTATCCGAACTTCCCCTAACCCTCTACCCTTTTTACCACTGAAGTTGTTGAATAAAGCATTAATAAAAGGACTGGAGTGACTGGCAATCACATTTATATTCAGCTTCCTAGCCTAGACTTTAAGTTCTGATGCGGTGAACAGTGGGGTAACAGCAGACCCAAAATTATTCTCAGCAGCTCCTATGGGGGTAGTGCTACATACATATGAATGACGGTTATTTACATGTAAACACAGGGTCTGCAGGTGAGTCAACTGTACACAACAATAGGGCAGAGCTGGGCAGCATGAGCAGCACGTCACACTGAGATATCAGGACACATCACGGGACTAAAACTTCAAGGGACAAGGGGATTTAAACTGGGATAGTTGGCAAGTATGAGGCAGCTGCTTTGGGCCCCATGACACTGACAGGGCCCAGGACGGCTTCCCCTTTTGCCCTGCCTTAAAGACGGCCCTGATGACCACACAAATGGATCGTGACCATGTTCTTCATCCAGGCAGATCCCCCATCTGTTGTGTTCTGCCTTTGACCACACAAATGATTTGGGGTCCACGGTCTTCATCCAGGCAGGATCCCAACCTCTGTCCTGCCTTTGACCACACAAATTGATTGGGGACTGTAACGGTCAGGGGTTAACACCGTTTATGATATTCCATTCCACCAACCCACAACAGCTTATCCGACACTCCGACAATCCAGCAGACACGATCCATATGGATTTCCCCAGAATAAACGACACACAAGCTCTGTTCTCTGGTTCCAAAACGAATTAATCTTTAATGGTAAACGCTCAGGTTTTTATACAGTTAGAAAGCATGCTGCAGTAATCACAGGGACAATGAAACACTCCACCCAAAACATCACACAATGGGTGCTTAACGAGTTCCCCCTCAATCCACATCCCAGACAGACTCTCTGGCACCGAATCTACATGAATCAATTACTATAGCTGACAAGTCAGGCATCAGGACTTTTGGAGTGTGTTAACTCACAACACATATTAGCATCAATAGAACTTTCAGACAATACAGGGTTAGTTAGCATAGCACAATGAAATATCTTAGGAGCCAGACTCAATTAACACCTCAACAGTCTATGTACCACATTGAATGAATCACTGTCCTATTGACCTGTTGGGGTCATAATTAACAACTTGTAATAATTCATGTATTGCAGGAGATCTTGAAATATCATTAATGTCCCATCTCATGTAATCCGAGATATCAGTTCTCAGTCATCCTATGCCCCTAATGAACATAGGATGACCCTAGACCCAAGAGTCATTGGTGAAGCTGGCACAGGAGTACCCCGCATCCTTCCAAAGTCTCTGGGTATCACGGGCCATTCCGTTACAGGGACCTTGTGCCTCATTGAGGCATAACCCCATCCTCTGTGGCCTATGTGTCCTGCCTTTGGCCACACAAATAGAGTGGGGACCATGTTCTTCATCCAGGCAGAACCCCAACCTCTCCCTTGCCTTTGACCACACAGAGATTGGGGATGTTGTGACTCATTGAGGCATAACCCCGTCCTCTGTGTCATTAGAGTCCTGCTTTTGACCACACAAATAGAGTAGGGACCATGTTCTTCATCCAGGCAGAACGCCATACTCTGGTCCAAGTGGAGTAAGGACCATGTTCTTTATCCAGGTAGAACCATGTCCTCTGTGACCACACAAATGGAATAGGGACCATGTTCTTCATCCAGGCAGGACCCCATCCTCTGTTGCCTATGTGTCCTGCCTTTGACCACACAAATGAAGCAGGGACTGTGTAGTTCATCCAGGCAGAACCCCATCCTCTGTGTCCAGCCTTTGACCAAAAAAATGGAGTAGGGGCCATGTTCTTCATCCAGGCAGAACCCCGTCCTCTGTCTGTTGAAATGGGGACCACAAGCTTCATCACTACCCAGAAGATCTGACGCTCTACGCGACTTTTTCTGTGTTCTTTTCCTGACACAGCTTGATGGGCCCAGCAAGTGTCAGAAGGTGACAACATCTCCTCTCATAGAGCCACGGTCCTGAGTAAATTCCGGGGGGCCGAGTCCTTCACACCGCTACACTCTGACTTCTCCAATATGGACCCACAACATGACCAATGGGAATGTCCAGGGTGACCCTTGTGGCCGTGTCCGCAGCCCTGATACCCCCCTAGGGAAAAGAGACAGAGATATAAGAAATCATGTGACACGAGGAGGAGGAGACGCACCGGATGAAATCACTTACCTGGCATTGTACCTCCACATCCACAGCGAGCGTCCTTCTGTCCTCCACTGGAGCAGAACGTACAGCAGTGGTAGATACCGGGGTGGGAGCGCAGGGTCCCTTTCACTGTCACATTAAAGGGGGATCCCTGGCGGAAGATAATAACAGGGATTAACCCCTTCAACTCTCTTTACCTGTACATCCCTCTATGCAACAGATAAAAAATAATATGTTTTACTGTAAATAGAAAGTATACATTTTGTTCTGCATGTTTAGAATTATTTGGATGCTTCTTTTTATTATTTTTTCCACATTTTCTTGTTATGTGAGAAAAGCAAAAAAAACATAAAAGCAAAAAAAAAAAAAAAAAAAAAAAAAGGATAATGGTAAAAAATTTAGAAATCTAAAAACAAGAAAAATATTAGCTAAGGTGAGAAGGTGAGGAAGGAGTTAATGGACCAATTGGTATTTTTCCACTTTCACTCTTTTAGGGTAATTAGGGCTGATTAGGGATAACTGAGGGTAAATAAAGGGTTAAATAGCAATACAGCTTCAGAAAAAAAAAGAAACTTGTACAGTTTCTTTAAGGTTCTGAAAGTTATGTGGATGCACAGCTATTTCCAGCGCAGCCCTAACCTATAGACAAGGTCCATTGCCTTGCTTTCTATGGTGTCAGGTCGCTGGCATTTAGTAAGGGTCACCGGTGTGAACGGGGCTACAAGTGATGTCACCTGCAGTTGAAAGGTCACGCCTCTGATCTACAATACATACAAATGAAATGGTAAATACAATGCGACAACACATTGTTACATTGTATTACTAGGTGACACTTGTAGACTTTTTCCAATTGTCACTTTACACAGCAGGAGCTGCATTTTGAGAGCTGGTGATCGGTGCTGCAGGGGGGGAGGGGAGGAGCTGGATTTAAGAGATACAGAATGCTTCTTTGTCAGGACATGAACTGATTGGCTCCTTGTACTGCTTCAGGAACAATGATCTCTCTCCTCCTCCAGTCAGTCCCATCCCCCATTTAGTTAGCAACACCACCCAGGGAACACTTAACCCCTTGATCGCCCCCTAGTGTTAAAGCGGGAGTTCACCCAATTATGTTTTTTTTTCCCTTTTCCCCTTAGATTCCTGCTCGTTTTGTCTAGGGGAATCGGCTATTTGTTTTAAAATATGAGCCGTACTTACCGTTTTCGAGATGCATCTTCTTCCGTCGCTTCCGGGTATGGGTCTTCGGGAGCGGGCGTTCCTTCTTGATTGACAGTCTTCCGAGAGGCTTCCGACGGTCGCATCCATCGCGTCACTAGTAGCCGAACGTCGGTGCGGCTCTATACTGCGCCTGCGCACCGACGTTCGGCTTCTTTCGGAAAATCGTGATGCAATGGATGCGACCGTCGGAAGCCTCTCGGAAGACTGTCAATCAAAATAGGAACGCCCGCTCCCGAAGACCCATACCCGGAAGCGGCGGAGAAGATGCATCTCGTAAACGGTAAGTACGGATCATATTTTAAAACAAATAGCCGATTCCCCTAGAGAAAACGAGCAGGAAGCTAAGAGGAAAAGTGTTATGTGCGGGTGAACCTCCGCTTTAACACCTTGCCTGCCAGTGACATTTATACAATAATCAGTGGCTATTTGTATCACTGATCGCTGTATAGATGTCACCGGTCCCAAAATAGTGTCAAAAGTGCCCTATGTGTCCGCCGCAATGTCGCAGTCCCGCTAAAAATCGCAGATCGCCGCTATTACTAGTATAAAAAAAATAATAATAAAAATGCCATAAGACGCTATAACTTTTGTGCAAACCAATCAATAAACGCTTATTGCATTTTTTTTAATCAAAAATATGTAGAAGGATACATATTAACCTAAACTGATGAAGAAACTCATTTTTTTTAATATTTTTCTTGGATGTCTTTTATAGCAAAAAGTCAAAAATATATTTTTTTCCAAAATTGACGCTTTTTTTGTTTTCAGCGGAAAAAATAAAAACCGCAGAGGTGATCAAATACCACCAAAAGAAAGCTCTATTTGTGGGAAAAAAAGGACGCCAATTTTATTTGGGTGTCACGTCGCACAACCGCGCAATTGCCAGTTAAAATAATGCAGTGCCGTATCGCAAAAAATAGCCTGGTCATTAAGGGGGTAAATTCTTCTGTGGCTGAAGTGGTTAATGATGTATTAATGATTACAGAGCTGCATTCATTGGAGTCTTTTATATCTCCCCGGAGTTCAGCTTTAGGTTCTGTGACGGTTGAAGACATATATGACTGTGGAGGAGGGGTGATCAGAGAGAATCGGAGGTCACGTGACAAAGAACACTGTAGTCTCACCTTGATGTGACGGCCTTTTACACACACGCTGACCGACAACTGTCCCACCTCTGTGGGGGTGTAGGAGATCTGGAAGGATCCGTCATGGTTATCCTGGATGGAGGGTTGGAGAGCTCTGCCAGAGAGAAAACATAAAACATTTAGAGGAGGGTCAGCCTAGTAGAAGAGACGGTACTCCCAGTAAGAGGAGGGTCTTCGATGTAGGGGTTGGTTCCTCACAGTAGGAGGAGGGTCTTCGATGTAGGGGTTGGGGTCATAACAGTAGGAGGAAGGTCTTCGATGAAGGGGTCCTCACAATAGGAGGAGGGTCTTCGATGTAGGGGTTGGGGTCTTCGCAGTAGGGGGAGGGTCTTCGATGTAGGGGTTGGGGTCCTCGCAGTAGGAGGAGGGTCTTCATTGTAGGGATTGAGGTCCTCACAGTAGAAGGAGGGTCTTGGTTGTAGGGATTGGGGTCCTAACAGTACAAGAGAGGGTCTTGATTGTAGGGATTGAGGTCCTCACAGTAGGAGGAGGGTCTTCATTGTAGGAATTGGGGTTCTCACAGTAGGAGGAGGGTCTTCATTGTAGGGATTGGGGTTCTCACAGTAAGAGGAGGGTCTTCAATGTAGGGACTGGGGTTCTCACAGTAGGAGGAGGGTCTTCGAAGTAGGGGTTGGGGTCCTCACAGTAGAAGGAGGGTCTTCGAAGTAGGGGTTGGGGTCCTCACAGTAAGAGGAGGGTCTTCGATGTAGGGATTGGGGTCCTCGCAGTAGGGGGAGGGTCTTCGATGTAGGGGTTGAGGTCCTCACAGTAGAAGGAGGGTCTTGATTGTAGGGATTGGGGTGCTAACAGTACAAGAGAGGGTCTTCATTGTAGGGATTGGGGTCCTCACAGTAGGAGGAGGGTCTTGATTGTAGGGGTTGAGGTCCTCACAGTAGAAGGAGGGTCTTGGTTGTAGGGATTGGGGTCCTCACAGTAGGAGGAGGGTCTTCATTGTAGGGGTTGGGGTTTTCACAATAGGAGGAGGGTCTTGATTGTAGGGATTGGGGTCCTAACAGTACAAGAGAGGGTCTTCGATGTAGGGATTGGGGTCCTCACAGTAGGTGGTGGGTCTGCACAGAGAAGAGAGCCAATAACCGGCTGCTGTAAAAGGGACATGTATGCTCATAATCAGGGCACCGATTATCAGTGCAGTTGAAACAGTGCCCACCAGTGCTGCCAATCAGTAGCTCCTCATCAGTGTCACCTATCAGTGCCCATCAGTGCTGCCTCATCAGTGCCCATCAGTGAAGAAGAAAAAATACCTGTTTGCAAAATTTTATAGCAATCTATGAAAACATTTTTTGTTTTTGTTTTTTTCCCAAATTGTTGAACTTTTTAACCACTTCCATACCAGGCACTTACGCACCTTCCCGCCCAAGCCAATTTTCAGCTTTCAGCACTGTCGCACTTTGAATGACAATTGCGCGGTCATGCTACACTGTACCCAAACAAAATTGGCGTCCTTTTTTCCCCACAAATAGAGCTTTCTTTTGGTGGTATTTGATCACCTCTGCGATTTTTTTTTGCGCAACAACTAAAAAAAGACTGAATTTTTTTTTTAAAAATTACGTTTTTATTTTTTTCTGCTAATTTTTTTGTAAATAAGTAAGTTTTCTCTTTCAATTACAGGCACTGATGGGCACCGATGAGATGGCACTGATGGACATCGATGAGGTAGTACTGACGGGCACAGATGAGGTGGCACTGATTGGCGGCGCTGGTATGCGGCACTGATGGGCACACATAGGCACACTGATGGGCACACATAGGCGGCACTGATGGGCACTCATGGGCGGCACTGATGGGCACTCATGGGCGGCACTGATGGGCACTCATGGGTGGCACAGATGGGCACTCATGGGCGGCACTGATGGATACTTATGGGTGGCACAGATGGGCACTGATAGGTGGGCACTGGGCATGGGTGGGCACTGTGGGGTGGCACTGATTGGCATCTTTTTTTTTTTAATGCTTTTTTTTTTTTTGCTTTCCCTGGTCCTGGGTGGGCTTCCCTGGTGGTCCAGTGTGGCGATCCGAGGGGGGGCTGCGCTGATAAACAATCAGCGCGAACCCCCCCTGTCAGGAGAGCCGCCGATCGGCTCTCCTCTACTCGCGTCTGTCAGACGCGAGTGAGGAAGAGCCATCAACGGCTCTTCCTGTTTACATCGTGATCAGCCGTGATTGGACGCGGCTGATCACGTGGTAAAGAGTCTCCGCGAGAGACTCTTTACCGAGATCGGTGTTGCGGGGTGTCAGACTAACACCCTGCAACAACGATCGCCACGATGCGCGCCCCCGGGGGCGCGCAGCGGCTCAGAATCCTGAGGACGTCCAGTCAGGATTCTACAACCACTTTGTGCCGTCAATCTGTCATTGGCGGGCGGCAAGTGGTTAAAATCTATTGCCAAAAAATAAAAATAAACTCAGTGGGGATTAAATATCACCAAAAGAAATCTCTATTTGTGTGAAAAAAAAATGATAAAAATGTCACATGTGTACAGTGTGGCATGACCGCACAATTGTCATTCAAAGTGTGAGAGCGCTTAAAACTGAAAATTGGCCTGGGCAGGAAGGGGGTAAAAGTTCCAGGTAGGCAAATGGTTAAAGAAATGAATGGTCTAATGACAGGGTCTCATTAAGGATGGTCCCTGCTGGGCAACGTCTCTTTAATATCCCGTCTCATCTGGCCATCACTGGACCTGCAATGTTGTAATCTGATCTCCCTGGACCTCCAATACTGATCTCCCTGGACCTCCAATACTGATCTCCCTGGACCTCCAATACTCATCTCCCTGGACCTCCAATACTCATCTCCCTGGACCTCCAATACTCATCTCCCTGGACCTCCAATACTCATCTCCCTGGACCTCCAATACTCATCTCCCTGGACCTCCAATACTCATCTCCCTGGACCTCCAATACTCATCTCCCTGGACCTCCAATACTGATCTCCCTGGACCTCCAATACTCATCTCCCTGGACCTCCAATACTCATCTCCCTGGACCTCCAATACTCATCTCCCTGGACCTCCAATACTCATCTCCCTGGACCTCCAATACTCATCTCCCTGGACCTCCAATACTCATCTCCCTGGACCTCCAATACTCATCTCCCTGGACCTCCAATACTCATCTCCCTGGACCTCCAATACTCATCTCCCTGGTTGGGTGGACAGAGCTGACCTTTGTGTCCTCTCACCTGCCGGACTCTTTGTGTAGAATGGTGACTCTCGGCTGTTCCCGCGGCTCCTCCACGTTGTTCTTAGAGATGAGGGTGAAGCTACATAGAGCCCCCAAGGACCCGGAGTGAAGCCCTGGAGATACAGATAATGTACATTGAGCGGTGCAATATGAGGTTATTATATCTCTGCGTCTAAGCAAGGCGTAATGTCCAAATATGAAGCTTTACTCCCTACAGGACGGGACCTCTAAGAGACTGGTAGGTGGTTGAAGTGATTGTGTATCCGATTAGAAGATATAAAATCACCAGCAACCCAAATAGATGAGCATCACATATTAATTGTGAAAAAAAGTGTCATATAAGTCAAAAGGGTATCAAAATGCAATAAAAACATATAAATTGTGTGAAGCAAAAAAATGGAAATAATCCAAGTGCTGGATCAGCCGGTGTGGCCTCCACCCAGAGGGTGGGTTCAGGCGTGCTACATAGCGTGACCATCGTCCAGCTACGGTGAAACTGGCAAAATTTGGTTTCTACATACCAGCTGGATATGTTTATATGGGGGCACTGAAAGGGTATGTTTGTTTGAGGCGCTGTTGCTCTTAGATTATTTTTATATGTGTTGCTTCACACATGTAGCACCCTCCTAGTTAAGTTGCTAGTTAGGTAAATGTAGTTCTTTTAGCTCTACGGTTGTCAGTTGAGCATCTTGCGATTATTTTGGGCGGTTTTGTGTCTCGCTGGTTGCAGATTTGACTGCTTACCCCTGCCTTCTGGAGAGTTCTGGAATGTAGTGGGTTAGGAGCGCCCAATAGGCAGTCTGAATATTTATGTTGTCCCAGCCAATCCCTTGGGGAAGGGTGTCCAGTAGGTGGCTGGGAGGGAGCAAAAATAGGTTGAGGCTGTCAGGAGCGTCTATCGCTCCTGCTCCTCATTCCAGCATCCTGGTTTTGGCTGTGGCATTCTCCTTGTCTTCCTCTCCACCTGCAAGGTGATTAATGTGGCCAGTCTCTGGGTGGAGACCAAACCTGATTTGGCTGTGGCATTCTCCTTGTCTGTCTCTCCACCTGCAAGGTGATTAATGTGGCCAGTCTCTGGGTGGAGACCAAACCTGATTTGGCTGTGGCATTCTCCTTGTCTGTCTCTCCACCTGCAAGGTGATTAATGTAGCCAGTCTCTGGGTGGAGACCAAACCTGATTTGGCTGTGGCATTCTCCTTGTCTGTCTCTCCACCTGCAAGGTGATTAATGTGGCCAGTCTCTGGGTGGAGACCAAACCTGATTTGGCTGTGGCATTCTCCTTGTCTGTCTCTCCACCTGCAAGGTGATTAATGTGGCCACCAGTCTCTGGGTGGAGACCAAACCTGATTTGGCTGTGGCATTCTCCTTGTCTGTCTCTCCACCTGCAAGGTGATTAATGTGGCCATTCTCTGGGTGGAGACCAAACCTGATTTGGCTGTGGCATTCTCCTTGTCTTTCTCTCCACCTGCAAGGTGATTAATGTGGCCAGTCTCTGCGTAGAGACCAAACCTGATTTGGCTGTGGCATTCTCCTTGTCTGTTTCTCCACCTGCAAGGTGATTAATGTGGCCAGTCTCTGGGTGGAGACCAAACCTGATTTGGCTGTGGCATTCTCCTTGTCTGTCTCTCCACCTGCAAGGTGATTAATGTAGCCAGTCTCTGGGTGGAGACCAAACCTGATTTGGCTGTGGCATTCTCCTTGTCTGTCTCTCCACCTGCAAGGTGATTAATGTGGCCAGTCTCTGGGTGGAGACCAAACCTGATTTGGCTGTGGCATTCTCCTTGTCTGTCTCTCCACCTGCAAGGTGATTAATGTGGCCACCAGTCTCTGGGTGGAGACCAAACCTGATTTGGCTGTGGCATTCTCCTTGTCTGTCTCTCCACCTGCAAGGTGATTAATGTGGCCATTCTCTGGGTGGAGACCAAACCTGATTTGGCTGTGGCATTCTCCTTGTCTGTCTCTCCACCTGCAAGGTGATTAATGTGGCCACCAGTCTCTGGGTGGAGACCAAACCTGATTTGGCTGTGGCATTCTCCTTGTCTTTCTCTCCACCTGCAAGGTGATTAATGTGGCCAGTCTCTGCGTAGAGACCAAACCTGATTTAAGCTAGCCAAGCCTGCAGTCTCATGCTTGTGATATTGTGTGTAATAAGTGTTCCTGGCTCCCTGTTTGCCCATCTCTGCTAGATTGGATACCCTTATTGACGACCTCAGATCAGATATCGACTATTCTCTGAACTCTGCCTGCCTTTGACTTCGGATATTAAAGTGGCGGTAATCCCACTTTTCAAAAATAAATTAAAAATAACACCTGCAAGACAAAGGCATAATGAGCTAGTATGCATAGCATACTAGCTCATTATGTAATACTCACCTCAGATCGAAGTCCCCGCAGCCGCCTTACAGGAGTGTCCTACATTTACCTGCACCCATCCAGGTTCAAGTTTAATAAAGCATCAGAAAAAGGATCCCCTGAGACTGTTTACTGAGCCTGAAGAGCAACTGTGGCTATGTGTCTGGCTACTAGTACACTAACTGGGGAAGGAAACTTGGGACCAAAACAGTGGACCCTTTACGGGGATGACCGCTACACATAATTTATATGTTTTTAATTGGACATGCCCTCCCCCCACCCTTCTCTGCTACACAAGAACATTGTGCTGAGTTGTGTGGCTGTGATGAGGGGTGTGGCTATTACTCAGCTCTGCCAGCACAGAGTGTTGGAGTGGGAGGGCAGGAAACAGTATTTCTAACAATGGTTTCCACCAATCGTAACTGTTATTTTAAAGCATTTCCATGCAAAATTCAGCCATAAATCTTACCATGCCGGGGACTATAAGGGGATAAGAAAAAGTTTTAAGACTTCAAGTGGGGTTTAAACCACGAATCTGATTGGTTGATAACTTATTTTTTCCACACTCTTGCAGCATAGTCCCTGAAATCTCACCTTGCCCTTTGACCTCGCACCTGTCGGGGTCGACCCCTCCTCTCTGCACTGCACCGTACAGTTGGTAACCTTGGCACAGCCCCGCCTCTTCCAGCGGACTGAATCGGATACTGACGGGCTCCACTTGTTCCGCCTTGCTGCGATCCCCATGGCTGAGATCTTTGAGGCGGCTCAGCGCCAGGACCTTGGCGCGCACAATATGGTGGTCGGGCCCACAGTGCAGGAGGCCTCGGGTAAAGCTGGTGGCGGTACGGAGGTCTGAGAGTTGCTGATGGACCCGAGCTTTCTGTAGGTTCAAGCCCTGCTCCTTCCGATTAACCTCCTCATCAATGTCACGCAGGAGGCGGAGTCTGTGCTCTTGGATTGCATGTATATACCCCTCAGTGAAGACCTCTACCTCCTCCCGCAGCATATCCGCCCTCTGCCTCAGGTCTTCCCCCACCCTGTATACGGCATTCAGAGTCTTCTCCAGGCCCTCCAGCTGTGGATCCCACTTTATTAAGGCTCCTCGGAGCTGCTCCTTGTGCTTCACCGCCACCTCCACCACGGGGCGCAGCTCATGTCCATGGTGCTTGAGGAGAGCGCAATCCCGGCACGAGGGAACCGCACAGACCTCACAGAATAAGCCAAGCTCCTCCAATGGATGGAGAGAACAGTACGGCGCCGGAGAGAGCGAGGAGCCGGGAGGAAGGTCCCTGAGGAGCAACAAGCTATGAGCCGATGTTCTCTTCTGCCGCCTGTGTGGAGGGAGAATAAAACGACCATTAATGTCCTTCTACCGCTCAACCCTCATCAAATAGTGAAGCGTGAAAAACTAGGAAAAATACAATTTTAAGAAAGAAGTCCGTCATACAATATTTCTACAATGATGGGTTTATATAATAATACAACCATCAGTCCCTCCCCTCATGCCAAGGTACGAGGTGTAACCCTAGACCAGTGATGGCGAACCTCGGCACCCCAGATGTTTTGGAACTACATTTCCCATGATGCTCAATTACACTGCAGAGTGCATGAGCACCATGGGAATTGTAGTTCCAAAACATCTGTGCCGAGGTTCACCATCACGGGCCTAGACTCTGACCTGTCCTTTCAGCCCTATATCCAATCACTGTCCAAGTCGTCCAGACTTCACCTCCAAAACATCTCCAAAATACGCCCCTTTCTAACCATCAAGAGCAAGCAACTTTTTCACTCCTTTGACTAACTCTCTCCTCCAGGGGCATTGCTAGGTGGCAAAAAGACCAGGGGCTTTAGCCCGAAGGCCGAGCATGGCACCGGGGGGGGGGGGGGGGGGTACCTACCTGATGCACACTGACCTACCTGATATACACTGACCTACCTGACGCACACAGACCTACCTGATGCACACAGACCTGACATACACTGACCTACCTGACGCACACTGACCTACCTGACGCACACTGACCTACCTGATGCACACAGACCTGACGCACACTGACCTACCTGACATACAATGACCTACCTGATGCACACTGACCTACCTGACACACACTGACCTGCCTGACATACACTGACCTGAAATATACTGGCCTACCTGACATACACTGACACACACTGAGTGACCTACCTGACTAGACTTCATGTGACGTGACCTCCGAGTCCTCCTGCAGCTCAGCCGTAGTGTGTGGCGCGCCCATCAGAGTAGAGTAGACTAGACAGCACTGCAGCAGGCACTCCACTGGTGACTCCAGGCAGCCAGAGCCATGACAGGAGAAGAGAGGCTAGCGTGGATCTTGTAGTGACACGGCGTGGCGGCCACACTGTAATTACCGCCTTCTGGAGCCTACAGTGCTTATGATGGACGTTACACGTCCCGCGGTCCCGGCATTGGCCCAGTGGGAAGTTCATCATAGGCACTCCAGGCTCCAGAAGGCGGGACCTGCTATGTCAGTCACTTGGCCGTGCTTGCCGCTCAGGGTCAGAACGGTCCTTAACCACTTCTCTACTTTGGGTGTTTTTCAGATTTGGTGTTTACGAGACTAAAACATTTTTTTTTGCTAGAAAATTACTTAAAACCCACAAACATTATATATTTATTTTTTTCTAATACCCTAGAGAATAAAATGGCGATCATTGCAATACTTTTTGTCACACCATATTTGCGCAGCGGTCCTACAAGCGCACTTTTTTTGGAAAAAAAATCACTTTTTTGAATTAAAAAATAAGACAGCAATAAATTTGGCCCAATTTTTTTATATATTGTGAAAGATAATGTTACGCCGAGTAAAATGGTACCCAACACGTCACGCTTACAAATTGCGCCCGCTCGTGGCATGGCGTCAGACTTTTACCCTTAAAAATCTCGATAGGCGACGTTTAAAAAATTCTATAGGTTGCATTTTTTGAGTTACAGAGTAGCTCCAGGGCTAGAATTATTGCTCTCGCTCTAACGATCGCGGCGATACCTCACTTGTGTCGTTTGAACACCGTTTTCATATGCCGGCGCTACTCGCGTATGCGTTCGCTTCTGCGCGCGAGCTCGTCGGAACGGGGCGCTTTAAAAAATTTTTTTTTTGTTTTCTTATTTATTTTTATTTATTTTATTATTTTTTACACTGGAAAAAAAAATGATCACTTTTATTCCTATTACAAGGAATGTAAACATCCCTTGTAATAGAAAAAAGCATGACAGGTCCTCTTAAATATGAGATCTGGGGTCAAAAAGACCTCAGATCCCATATATAGACTAAAAAAGAAAAAAAAAATTGAAACTGTCATTTTTTCAAATGACAAAAAAAAAAATGTTTCTTTAAGAGGCTGGGCGGGACTAACGTTTTGACGTCACTTCCGCCCAGCAGAGCTATGAGGACGGGCGAAGGAGATTTTTCCTTCAGTCTCGTCCCCGCTCAGCTGCCGAACGGTCCCGATCTCCTCCGCCGCTACCGACGGCTCCGGTAAGCGGCGGAGGGCGCGGGAGAGCGGCGGGAGGGGGGGCCCCTCTCCCTCCGCCGATAACGGCGATCTCGCAGCGAATCCGCCGCGGAGACCGCCATTATCGTTAACAGAACCGCTGACACTAAAGATGGATACCTCGGTTGTGGCAGCAGCTGCTGCCGTTACCGAGATATCCATCTTTAAAGTTAGGCCGTATAAAGACGTACAATGGTTTGGAAGTGGTTAAGACTCAAATGCAAGCACACGCTTTTCGTCCCGCCGTGGCCGTGCACAGACGCAGTGTGTCTCTCCAGGCCGGCCGTGCATGCCTATAATGACATCACACGTCCCGCGATCCTGGCATTCATTGGACCAGTGTGATGTCCATCATAGGACATGGCAGTGCGGCGCCTATGATGGACGTCTCACTGGTCCAATGCTGGGATCGTGGGCGGGACCACGTGACGTCCAATAGAATTGGTCACTCGGAGTTAGGCGCACTTTCTCGGGGGGACTCGGGGCTAATCATTTTTAAATAAATGGCTGAGACTCTGGGCTTTTCGGGGACCCTTTCGGGGATCCAGCCCCCCAAGCCCCCCCTCCCAACGCCCCTGCACCTCCTCATTGGCCTACCTCTCCGCAAGCTTTCCCCTCTTCAGTCTATCATGAATGCTGCTGACAGACTCATCTACCTTACCAACCATTCTCTGTCTGCCACCCTTCTCCGCCAATCCTTACACTGGCTCCCGATCACCCAGGGAATTCAATTCAAAACACTAAATGCAACATACAAAGCCATTCCCAACTCTGCACCGGGGTACATCACCAGTCTTATCTCCAAATATCACCCAAAACCGTCCTCTCCGCTCCTCCCAAGACCTCCTGCTCTCTATCTCCCTTGTGTCCTTCTCCCATGCTCATCTCCAGGACTTCTCCAGAGCCTCTCCCATCCTCTGGAACTCACCATCTCAATCTGTCCGGTTATCTCCTACTCTGTCCACTTTTAGGCGATCCCTGAAAACTCCTCTCTCCAGGGAGGCCTATCCTGCCTCCAGCTAACAACCGAATCTTCAACTCCCCTCATCCGTTCATCCCTCACAGTCCCTACCTTTTGTTTCGCCAGCCCCTCCCACTTAGGCCCCGTACACACGACCAAACATGTCTGCTGAAACTGGTCCGCGGACCAGTTTCAGCAGACATGTTCGGTCGTGTGTAGGCCCGAGCGGACAGGATTCCAGCGTACATTTGCCCGCCGGGCCTTTTTCCAGCGGGCAAATATTTCCAAACTTGTTTAGAAACAGCCCGCTGGAATCCTGTCCGCTCGGACATGTTCGGTCGTCTGTACAGACCTACCGTACATGTCCGAGCGCCCGCCATCCCTCGCATGCGTCGAATGACTTTGACGCATGCGTGGAAGCATTGAACTGGCAGGGCCGCCCACGTCGCCGCGTCATTGTCGCGGCGACGGCGCGGCTACGCCCCGCGTATTGTTTACGCGCGGATTTCTGTATGATGGTGAGTACAGCCACCATACAGAAATCCCCGGGCAGACATGTACGCTGAAAACGGTCCGGCGGACCGGTTTCATCGTACATGTTTGCTCGTCTGTACGAGCCATTAGAGTGTCAGCTCCCATGAGCAGGGCTCCTCTAACCCTCTTGTTTTGAATTGTACTGTTGGTGCATTGTCTCCGTACATTGTAAAGCGCTGCACAAACTGTTGGCGCCATATAAATCCTGTATAATAATAATAATAATATGTTTTATTGCTATAAAAATATGCAAAAAATAAAAATCTGCTTCCCGGTAAGGCTACTATTTTTGTTACAAAGTTACAGTTTTGTAATATTTCCTGTAAGTGATTATTTGGTGCCGTATTATTGATAATGAAGCAGAAGTTGGTATGTGTGTGAGAAAAGGGGAAGTATGTATTCTGTGTAGCCGGGGTACCGCGCTGTCGCCGCGCAGAGACCACCACAGACACCCAGCACCTCGCAGTGTACAATCACACCCATCGTGGTGTTATCCTCACCCCCCCCCCCCCCCATTCTTGGTGTACAATTGAGGCTTTGGGTCAAAAAAAGGCTCTTGTTTTTAAGATGATGTTTAATCTGCTCATATTTTCCTTCCCTGGTAACCCCTCCCCCATCAACAAATTCATATCAACTTTATCCACTTAAAGCGGAGGTCCACCCTAAAAAAAAAGTTTTACATTAACACACATTTGAAAAAAAAAATCTATACTTACCAGAAACGCCTGTTGCTAGGCAGTCGTCCTAATCTGCCACTTCCTTCTCTGCGGAGCCCCTCGTTCTCGTTCTCCCTCGCGTTGTCTCTTGGAGAATGGGGCGCACTGTCCTCCTGGGACCTCTGTGTGTCCCAGAAGACAGACGGCCATTCACAAAGCGCCGTGCAACTCGCGCATGCGCAGTAGAAAACGGGCAGTGAAGCCGCAAGGGGGGGGGGGGGGGGGGCGACGTTGCGGGCTCACTGGACAGGTAAGTGTCCTTATTAAAAGTCAGCAGCTACAGTGTTTGTAGCTGCTGACTTTTTTTTATGGCTGGAACACCCCTTTTAGGACTGAGCATCTTTCTGAGATTTGGTACAAGTTAAAATGAGGGTTGTCCCGATACCACTTTTTTAAGACCGAGTACAAGTACCGATACTTTTTTCAAGTACTCGCCGATACCGAATACCAATACTTTTTTTTAATGTTTTTTTTTTTTTTACAGTACAGGACAGCAGCACAGAGGGGGACACGGAGCACTGACAGCAGCATGGAGGGGGACAAGGACTAGGAGGGGAGAGCAGCACAGAGGAGGATACCGGGACATTCAGCGGTGATCGGTGCGGCTTTGGGGGAAGTTACAAGCACCGATCACCGCTGTATAACTTTCATTAAAGCAGCGGAAAAGGTGCTTGTAACTCCCCCCACCGCACCGATCACCCTTGACTGCCCAGGTATCGGGTGAAGCATCGGAGCATTTCCCAGAGTACAAGTACTCGGGGAAAAGCTCGGGATCGGTACCGATACTAGTATCGGGTCAACCCTAGTTCAATTTTTTTTTTTGCTAGAAAATTATATAGAACCCTCAAACATTATATATATCAACAGCACTCTGACACTCCTCCCTGCACACTGCTCCAATCAACAGCACTCTGACACTCCTCCCTGCACACTGCTCCAATCAACAGCTCTGACACTCCTCCCTGCACACCGCTCCAATCAACAGAGCTCTGACACTCCTCCCTGCACACCGCTCCAATCATCAGAGCTCTTACACTCCTCCCTGCACACTGCTCCAATCATCAGAGCTCTGACACTCCTCCCTGCACATTGCTCCAATCATCAGAGCTCTGACACTCCTCCCTGCACACCGCTCCAATCAACAGAGCTCTGACACTCCTCCCTGTACACTGCTCCTATCAACAGAGCTCTGACACTCCTCCCTGTACACTGCTCCAATCAACAGAGCTCTGACACTCCTCCCTGCACAACGCTCCAATCATCAGAGCTCTGACACTCCTCCCTGTACACTGCTCCTATCAACAGAGCTCTGACACTCCTCCCTGTACACTGCTCCAATCAACAGAGCTCTGACACTCCTCCCTGCACAACGCTCCAATCAACAGAGCTCTGACACTCCTCCCTGTACACTGCTCCAATCATCAGAGCTCTGACACTCCTCCCTGCACACCGCTCCAATCATCAGAGCTCTGACACTCCTCCCTGCACACCGCTCCAATCATCAGAGCTCTGACACTCCTCCCTGCACACCGCTCCAATCATCAGAGCTCTGACACTCCTCCCTGCACACTGCTCCAATCATCAGAGCTCTGACACTCCTCCCTGCACACTTCTCCAATCAACAGAGCTCTGACACTCCTCCCTGCACACTTCTCCAATCATCAGAGCTCTGACACTCCTCCCTGCACACTTCTCCAATCATCAGAGCTCTGACACTCCTCCCTGCACACCGCTCCAATCATCAGAACTCTGACACTCCTCCCTGCACACTCCTCCAATCATCAGAGCTCTGACACTCCTCCCTGCACACCTCTCCAATCAACAGAGCTCTGACACTCCTCCCTGCACACTTCTCCAATCAACAGAGCTCTGACACTCCTCCCTGCACACTTCTCCAATCATCAGAGCTCTGACACTCCTCCCTTGCACACTTCTCCAATCATCAGAGCTCTGACACTCCTCCCTGCACACTGCTCCAATCATCAGAGCTCTGACACTCCTCCCTGCACACCGCTCCAATCATCAGAGCTCTGACACTCCTCCCTGCACACTGCTCCAATCATCAGAGCTCTGACACTCCTCCCTGCACACTCCTCCAATCATCAGAACTCTGACACTCCTCCCTGCACACCGCTCCAATCATCAGAGCTCTGACACTCCTCCCTGCACACTCCTCCAATCATCAGAACTCTGACACTCCTCCCTGCACACTGCTCCAATCAACAGAGCTCTGACACTCCTCCCTGCACACTGCTCCAATCAACAGAGCTCTGACACTCCTCCCTGTACACTCCTCCAATCATCAGAGCTCTGACACTCCTCCCTGCACACAAAAAAAAAGCGTGGGGGTCCCCCCAAATTCAATTACCAGGCCCTTCAGGTCTGGTATGGATATTAAGGGAAACCCCGCTGTCAATTAAAAAAAAAATGACGTGGGCTTCCCCAGTGACGTAGCAGAGGGTGCGTCAGAGGGGGTGGGGTCACGTGATGGGTGACCCCGCCTCACCTATATAAGAAATGTCACTAGCTCCAGCCGCATCATTCGCTGCGCTGTCTCCAGTGGAGACAGACGGCCGGCGATGCTGCGCTCTGGATCCCGGACCTGGATGATCTTCTCATCGCTGGACCGGAGAGGAGATCACGCGTCGCTGGATGCCGACAATGTTGGAGCGGATTTATTTTTTAATAAATGACTTTTTTCCACGGTGTGTGTGTGTGTTTTTTTTACAACTATTTACACTTCCTTTGTGAAATGGTAGGGGTACAATGTACCCCATTACCAATTCATATAGGGGGGGGGCAGGATCTGGGGGTCCCCTTTGTTAAAGGGGTCTTCCAGATTCTGATAAGCCCCCCGCAGACCCCCACAACCACCGGGGAAGGGGCGGGGCCGTTCTCTCCGTCCCCTCTTCTTTTCTGCGGCCGGCCAGGTTTACGTGCTCGGATAAGGGGTCTGGTGTGGATTTTTGGGGGAACTCCACGCAATTTTTTTTAAAATTTGGGGTGGAGTTCCCCTTAAAATCGTGCGGTTGTAAAGCGGTTAAAATCCACACCAGACCTGAAGGGTCTGGAATAGATATTTGGGGGGAACCCCACGTCATTTTTTTTTTAAATTGACGGCGGGGGTTCCCCTTAATATCCATACCAGACCTGAAGGGCCTGGTAATTGAATTTGGGGGGGACCCCACACTTTTTTTTTATTTTTTATGAATGAATGAATTCTCTTTGAATTGCCAGAGCCGACAATTCATTAGAGCCGCGAGTCTGGTTTTAAATGTCTTTTTTCCTTCAGAAATGACACTTTGTGCAGAGACAGTTCTATGTACGGGAAACATGCGCTTTTTCACATGCTAACTTTACACCCCCCCCCCGCCCACGTACGAAATTTAAAGGAATATTTCACTTTTATTGTTTCACTTTTAGCATTATTAAATTCACTTCTCCCGAAAAAACGGCCGTTTTTAAAACTTTTGCATTGATACATGTCCCCTGGGACAGGACCCGGGTCCCCAAACACTTTTTAGGACAATAAATTGCATATTAGCCTTTAAAATTAACACTTTAGATTTCTCCCATAAACTTTAACAGGGTATTCCGCGGCTTTTCGAATTTGCCGCGAACACCCCAAATTGTTCGTTGTTCGCCGAACAGGTGAACAGGCAATGTTCGAGTCCAACTCAAAGCTCATCCCTACTTACTGTTCAATGGGGCCTTATTATTATTATTATACAGGAGATTTTATATATATACATCCTCTCCATGCTCTCTATCCATGTCACACACACAACACTCTTTAGCGGGTACCATATTGAGCTGCCGAATATCAGATGTCCCCCAGCTCCATCCCTCCACCTCCTGCATTATATATAGACAGAGGGAGTCTGCACTGGAAGGACGGAGCTCCCAGAGTAGTTATATTTTTGTCCCGATGGAAGCCCAGGATTACAGTAAAAACCTGACAGGGGTTCTTATCCTTCCCCATTCGAACCAGAACTAGGAAAAAAGTTTTTTGTTGGACCTAACCATTTTCCGACCGCGCTGAAGCTAAATGACGGCTACATCATGGCCGTCCAGTTCTGGGATGCTGTCATACGTCATCCTCCATCGTGCTCACCAGGTGCCCACTGCAGCATGCGGGTGGTGCCCTACTGCTCATCACAAACTGAGGTCAGTGGCACTTCACCATGTGATCAGCTGTGGCCAATCACAGCTGATCATGATGTAAACAGAAGCTGGTTATCGGCATTCCTTTCCTTGCACTGACAGCATGAGGAGAGGAGAGACAATAACTTGTGTGAAAGGGACACCTACATCAGGACAGTGATTATCAGCGTCCTGATTATTACAACAGTGCCCACCAGTGCTTCCAATTAATGCGCACCAGTGCTTCCAATTAATGCGCACCAGTTCTCCCTCAATCGGTATCTCCCACCAGTGCCGCCTATCTATGCCTCCTCATCAATGCCCCCCCAGTGTCGCCTCATCAGTGCCGCCTATCTATGCCTCCTCATCAATGCCCCCCCAGTGTCGCCTCATCAGTGCCCAACAATGCCGCCTCATCAGTGCCCAACAATGCCGCCTCATCAGCGCACATCAGTGAAGGAGAAAAATTACCTGTTTACTAAATTGTATAACAAAGTTTTATATAATCTGAATATCTGATTGGTTCCTGCGGCTGAGGTGCCCATGTGCCCCCCTTTCCCGCTCACCTGTGCGCCTGGCAGCAGAACTCGCACATGTTGATCTTGCACTCCTGGCAGCGCCTCTCGCCCTTTCCATCCGCACACAGGTCACATGGCATCTGGTGCCCTCCGCTCCGCAGCCGTTCCCGCAGCACCTCCGTCTGCGCCAGCATGTCGGGTAAGAAATCCTTCACTCCCCCCGCTGGCAGCGCCACCTCTGAATCGCACACGGGACACAGGAGGCTCCTCCGTTTTTGCCCCTTCTCCATGGTGGCGAAGGGCTCCAGCTTGCTCAGGCAGTCCATGCAGAGGGTATGCAGGCAGGGCAGCACCCGGGGGTCTGAGAACATCTCCTGGCACTGTGGGCAGTGTGCCCGCAGCTCCGCCGAAATCTCATCCAGAGCACCCGACTTCGCCATCTTAGCAAAATTAGTCAAAATTCTGTAAAATTTTCCAGAAAAGAAGAAGATGAGGCCGGAGAGACAGAACAACAAAATCCGAAATCTCCTATTCAGGGAGCACAGATCCTTTCCAAGGTGCCCAACGAGAATGAAATGGTAGGACAGAAAAATCAACCAGATCCCAGCATAAGATCCTTAGAGAGGTCACCAAATCCAGCAATAGATGCCAAGAGAGGTCACTTGATGCCACACATCCTAAGAGAGGTCACTAGGTCCAACAGGAGATCCAGGGTGGTTAATAGGTCCAACGGGAGATCCTTAGAGAAGTTAACAGGTCCAATAGGAGATCCAAAAGGAGATCCAAAGAAAGATCACTAGATCCAATGGGAGATCCTAAGAGAGGTCACTAGGTCCAACAGGAGATCCAAAGAGAGGTCACTAGATCCAACAGGAGATCCAAAAAGAGATCACAAGGTCCAACAGGAGATCCAAAGAGAGGCCACTAGGTCCAACAGGAGATCCAAAGAGAGGTCACTAGATCCAAAGCGAGGTCATTAGGTCCAACAGGAGAACCAAAGAGAGGTCACTAGATCCAAAGAGAGGTCACTAGGTCCAACAGGAGATCCAAAGAGAGAGTACTAGGTCCAACAGAGGATCTAAAGATTGGTTACTAGATGCCACACAGGGTCCTAAGAAAAGGGTCACTAGATCCTGCAGAGTATCCTAGAAATAGTCACTAGATCCTCAGATCAGTCATGGCTCAGGAAGGGGAAAGGTATAAGAAGACCCTGGTACGGAGGTCCCTATGTGGAGAGCCCTATGTGGAGGGCCCTATGTGGAGGTCTCTATGTGGAGGTCCCTATGTGGAGGTCCCTATGTGGAGAGCCCTATGTGGAGGTCTCTATGTGGAGGTCCCTATGTGGAGGTCTCTATGTGGAGGTCTCTATGTGGAGGTCTCTATGTGGAGGTCCCTATGTGGAGGTCTCTATGTGGAGGTCCCTATGTGAAGGTCTCTATGTGGAGGTCCCTATGTGGAGGTCCCTATGTGGAGGTCTCTATGTGGAGGTCCCTATGTGGAGGTCTCTATGTGGAGGTCCCTATATGGCATTCTCTATGTGGAGGTCCCTATGTGGCGTTCTCTATGTGAAGGTCCCTATGTGGAAGTCCCTATGTGGAGGTCCCTATGTGGAGGTCTCTATGTGGAGGTCTCTATGTAGAGGTCTCTATGTGGAGGTCTCTATGTGGAAGTCCCTATGTGGCGTTCTCTATGTGTAGGTCTCTCTGTGTGGAGGTTCCTATGTGGCGGTCTCTGGTTTTAGTGGTGGAGTCCCTGATTTTGATCTCCTGTGACTTTTCCTGCAGTCACATTCCTGGGCCGGTCTGCACAGGATCCTCACACAGGCCTCACACCGCCTCCCCTCCCCCCTCCTCCTTCTCCCGGGAGTCTGAGAGTCACTCTGGACAGGAGCAAGGTGCAGCTGTGTCAGCGATGACGGGGTTAATCCTGAGCACATTCCCAGAATTCCAGCCCCCCCCCCCTCCCCCCTCTCTGCTGATCCTGGAGGACTGGACACACCTTACAGCCCTCCCCCCATAAGTATAGAAAAAGTCCAAACTTTAATCAGAACTTGTGTCCCCGCCGGGGAGATTCACCCTCTTCTCACCCCGGGGACACCGAGACAGAAAGTGTGCGGATGTGTTATGTGTAATTTATTTTCAGTAAATAAACAAAGTGTGACCCGTGTTCCGTGTGACCCGTGTTCTGTGTGACCCGTGTTCCGTGCGATGCAGTGATTGGTGGAGGTGTGACGGAGTATATTCCATGTACGTTACATTGTAACCATTCATCCTCACAGCATTAGATTGGATACTTTATTATCATTGTATTCAATACATCAATATTTTACATTGTAGCTCTCTGACCTCAGCACTACATACTGTACATCCCCTCACCGGCCACTTTATTCGGCCCCCCTTGCTAGTAGTGGGTTGGACCCCCTTTATTCGGTCCCCCTTGCTAGTAGCGTGTTGGACCCCCCTTTATTAGGTCCCCCTTGCTAGTAGCGTGTTGGACCCCCCTTTATTAGGTTCCCCTTGCTTTTGTAGCGGGTTGGACCCCCTTTATTAGTTCCCCCTTGCTAGTAGCGGGTTGGACCCCCTTTATTAGGTCCCCCTTGCTAGTAGTGGGTTGGAACCCCCTTTATTAGGTCCCCCTTGCTAGTAGCAGGTTGGACCCCCTTTATTAGGTCCTCCTTGCTAGTAGCAGGTTGGACCCCCTTTATTAGTTCCCCCTTGCTAGTAGCGGGTTGGACCCCCTTTATTAGTTCCCCCTTGCTAGTAGCAGGTTGGACCCCCTTTATTAGTTCCCCCTTGCTAGTAGCGGGTTGGACCCCCTTTATTAGGTCCCCCTTGCTAGTAGTGGGTTGGAACCCCCTTTATTAGGTCCCCCTTGCTAGTAGCAGGTTGGACCCCCTTTATTAGGTCCTCCTTGCTAGTAGCGGGTTGGACCCCCTTTATTAGTTCCCCCTTGCTAGTAGCAGGTTGGACCCCCTTTATTAGTTCCCCCTTGCTAGTAGCGGGTTGGACCCCCTTTATTAGGTCCCCCTTGCTAGTAGTGGGTTGGACCCCCTTTATAAGGTCCCCCTTGCTAGTAGTGGGTTGGACCCCCTTTATTAGGTCCTCCTTGCTAGTAGCGGGTTGGACCCCCTTTATTAGGTCCTCCTTGCTAGTAGCGGGTTGGACCCCCTTTATTAGGTCCCCCTTGCTGGTAGCGGGTTGGACCCCTTTATTAGGTCCTCCTTGCTAGTAGCAGGTTGGACCCCCTTTATTAGGTCCCCCTTGCTAGTAACGGGTTGGACCCCCTTTATTAGGTCCCCCTTGCTAGTAGTGGGTTGGACCCCCTTTATTAGGTCCCCCTTGCTAGTAGCGGGTTGGACCCCCTTTATTAGGTCCCCCCTTGCTAGTAGCGGGTTGGACCCCCTTTATTAGGTCCCCCCTTGCTAGTAGCGGGTTGGACTCCCTTTATTGGGTCCCCCTTGCTGGTAGCGGGTTGGACCCCCTTTATTATGTACTCCTTGCTAGTAGCGGGTTGGACTCCCTTTATTAGGTCCCCCTTGCTAGTAGTGGGTTGGACCCCCTTTATTTGGTGCACCTTGCTAGTAGTGGGTTGGACCCCCTTTATTAGGTGCACCTTGCTAGTAGCGGGTTAGACCCCCTTTATTAGTTCTCCCTTTCTAGTAGCGGGTTGGGCCCCCTTTATTAGTTCTCCCTTTCTAGTAGTGGGTTGGACCCCCTTTATTAGGTCCCCCTTGCTAGTAGTGGGTTGGACCCCCTTTATTAGGTGCACCTTGCTAGTAGCGGGTTGGACCCCCTTTATTAGGTGCACCTTGCTAGTAGTGGGTTGGACTCCCTTTATTAGGTCCCCCTTGCTAGTAGTGGGTTGGACCCCCTTTATTAGGTGCACCTTGCTAGTAGCAGGTTTGACCCCCTTTATTAGGTGCACCTTGCTAGTAGCGGGTTGGACCCCCTTTATTAGGTCCCCCTTGCTAGAAGCGGGTCGGACCCCCTTTATTAGGTCCTCCTTGCTAGTAGCGGGTTGGACCCCCTTTATTAGGTCCTCCTTGCTAGTAGTGGGTTGGACCCTCTTTATTAGAAGAAAGAGAAATTTACCCCTAGGGGCTTTGTGTTGCAGCAAGGTATAAATAATATACAAGTTTAGTAAAAAAGTATACATTTTATTGAAATAAAGTAAATATAATTATCAAAAAGAGCCCTAAAAAGTAGGACTCAGCATATGAGCTTTGACAGAAAAAATCAATCAAGAACAGAAAAATCAATCACAAAATGGTAACAAATACAAATTGAACAAAAGAAACAAAAAAACTGCGCTGCAACACAATAATATCAGGGCAGCAGCTATCGTGCGAAGTACACAATCAACATAAATAAACAAAAAACCGCGCCCAATAGGTAGAAATAAAAAAACTTTTTCTAAAGGAGAAAAGTTAGCAAAAAGTCCAATAAAGAGTCCTTATATTGATAAGCAAAGCTCCCAATATGACAATCAATGGGTGTATTCTTGAAATATTGCTTGTATTATATTTGGATCTTTCAATCACCCGGTGACATATCATACAAATCGTGAGATCCCTCCACCGAGAGTAATGAGCCTCTTACCAGATGGCAAGTAATCAGAGCAGTTGGCTATAGACCCGCCACGGCCTTTAGATTCCCAGACGTCCCAGGACAGGACCAATAGTAACCCGACTTTGGCTAAATCATTCGCTCCAATAGCGGGAGTATAAAGAAGAAAAGACGCATATAGCGTAATTCCGCTGGGTAACAAATATTTATTTAAAAAGTAATGTACTTACAACAATCAGTAGTAAAAACAGCGTGTGTTTTAAAATGCCGGCCGGAGCCCTCCTCCCGAGCGTGGTGACGTCACTGGCGTAGCCTCCCAAACGCGTTTCGTCACAAGGGGACGTTCTCAATGGGGGTGGGGCTTTCGGCAGTGAGACACCTTTATATACCTGCCACTCAATATGAAAAGCAGCTCAGTGGATGCAGAAAACGCCATTTGCAATGTGGGTATTTGCCCAAACCGGGAAGCGCGGCGCAACGCTTCCGGTAAAATTTATTAATAACAATAAAAAAGGAAAACAAAGGGGCCAATGGTATTAAAAACTTGGCAGTTAGAATCCGTTGGTTATCCATTTATCTGCCGATCGGAATCATCAGATTCGATCAAGGCAGGAAAAGCTTAAATTATTAGAGGGGAGGGAATATCTCTGGCACTAGACATCTCCTCACCCTGCTTGGGACATGTAATCAGCTATAACGATAGACGATCGCGGTAAGCTGATATTTCACCATGGGTAATAGTCTGTCCTGCAAGAATGTGTCGAAGGTGCAAAGGGACAATAGATTAACCAATCATAATTGGCAATCCTCTCAAAGAACAATAAATTAATATGTGCAGTGAAAAAATAAGTGAATAATATGACCCAATGTGTAACTATAATACTAGTCACGCAATTCTAAGGTCTCCCTAATCTGAGTGTGGTGCATAGAGAACCAGTGGGACCCTGTTTAAGAGCCACTGTGCTTAAATATAAAAAATAGTAAAAATTATGTTTTCATAAAATTTTACATAAAAAACAATACTACGTGACGAGAGAAAGAGACTTCTCTTATAAGAATTATACATATAATAATTAACCCCAAAATGGGTGTGAACACACCAATAAATTTACCTTTAGTGTAAAAAGGTGTAAATAGGTGAAATGACCACTTAGGTCTTGTATAAAGGAACCCTAAACAGTGATAAAGGGGATTGCTCAACTATACTGACCATTTCCCCTGAATTCAAAATAATTTTAAAAAAATATATTTTATGTTATTTATAAAATATTTAGGTAATAAATTTACCCATATGTGAATTGTACCCATGTGTTTATTCTTCAGTGAAAATTTTTTTTAATTAAATATAAAAAGAACAAAACGAAAAAAGGAGGATATACCTCTACCTCCAGTGGTGCCTTTCACAGAGAGTACACATTTATGCATTATTAATAAAAGCGTTGACATCCGTGTCAATATTTAAACCAAAGGGGGTGTATGTCTTCAACCGATGTATCCATCCCATCTCCATCTGGGATATATCCCTCACTAGGTTACTTCCCCTCCAGTGGGGTTTAAATTTATCAATTCCCAGAAATAGAGTATTGGCAGGATCTCGGTTGTGTTTAAGTCTATAATGGTTCGACACCGAGTGGTCTTTAAAACCAGCCAGTATGTTTGTAATATGCTCGTTTACTCTAATCTGAAAAGACCTTTTAGTCCGGCCCACATATTGTAGGCCGCACGGGCATTGAACTAAATAGACCACTCCTGTTGACGCACAGGTTATACATGGAACAATTTTGTATTCCCTGTTCGTAACAGTAGAGGTGAACGTAGTAACACACCTCCTCTTGTTAGTGCTCAAAGAACAGACTCTACATCTCTTACATTTGTAGTACCCCTTCAATTGGTCAAAAAAACCTCTAGCACCCATAGGGGGATCAATCCCCCTTGCTAGTAGCGGGTTGGACCCCCTTTATTAGGTCCCCCTTGCTAGTAGCAGGTTTGACCCCCGTTATTGGGTCCCCCTTGCTAGTAGCGGGTTGGACCCCCTTTATTAGGTCCCCCTTGATAGTCCCGGGTTGGACCCCCTTTATTAGGTCCCCCTTGCTGGTAGCAGGTTTGACCCCCTTTATTAGGTCCCCCTTGCTGGTAGAGAGTTGGACCCCCTTTATTAGGTCCCCCTTGCTAGTAGAGAGTTGGACCCCCTTTATTAGGTCCCCCTTGCTAGTAGCGGGTTGGACCCCCTTTATTAGGTCCCCCTTGATAGTCCCGGGTTGGACCCCCTTTATTAGGTCCCCCTTGCTGGTAGCAGGTTTGACCCCCTTTATTAGGTCCCCCTTGCTGGTAGAGAGTTGGACCCCCTTTATTAGGTCCCCCTTGCTAGTAGCGGGTTGGACCCCCTTTATTAGGTCCCCCTTGCTAGTAGCGGGTTGGACCCCCTTTATAAGGTCCCCTTGGTGGTAGAGAGTTGGACCCCCTTTATTAGGTCCCCCTTGCTAGTAGCGAGTTGGACCCCCTTTATTAGGTCCCCCTTGCTGGTAGAGAGTTGGACCCCCTTTATTAGGTGCACTTTGCTCCGTTCCCGAGGCTTTCCGAGGTTTGCAGAAGTCAGCCAAGCTGTCCCCGAGTATTTCCGAGGCTCTCCAGCACCCCCCACCTCTGGCCACATGCGGTATTACATCCCATTGAAGTCAATGCGGAACAAATTATTTTAGTTTCCATTGACTTCTATGGGGAAACTCGCTTTGATATGCAAGTACTTTGGATTACAAGCATCCTCCTGGAACGGATTATCCTCGTAATCCGAGGTACTGCTGAACGCTTATTGCAATTTTTTTTTTTACCAAAAATATGTAGAAGAATACGTATCGGCCTAAACTGATGAAGAAATGTATTTTTTTCCATTTTTTTGGGTGGATATTTCTTATAACAAAAAGTAAAAAATACAGTGGAACCTTAGATTATGAGACAGCACTTGCATATCAAAGCGAGTTTCCTCATAGAAGTCAATGGAAACGAAAATAATTAGTTCCGCATTGACTTCAATGGAATGCAATACCGGATGTGGCCAGAGGTGTGGGGGGCTCGCCAGAGGGCTTCATAAACACTCAGAAAGGGCCGAGGACACCTCGCCTGAACTCGGAAAACCTTGGAAAGGCTCAGGAACGGAGTATTTTCAAGATTTTCCAAACATTTCCCAACGGCTCTGATTGGCGCCGTTCGGCTCTGGTGCCCCCCTCCCACCTCAGGCCAAACACGGTACTGCACACGGCTTTGGCCTGAATCCTGCTTGTTTTGCGAGACAACACTCGCAAACCCAGTTAGGATTTTAGGAAATACACAGCGCTCGTATTGAGAAACGCTCGTTAACCGCAATCCGAGGTTCCACTGTACTCAGAAATACTCCACTCCCGAGTGTTTCCGAGCCTTTCCAAGGGTTTCCGAGATCAGCTGAGCTGTCCCCGAGTTTTTATGAGGCTCTCCAGCATTCCCCACCTCTGGCCACAGGCGGTATTGCATGCCATAGAAGTCAATGCAGAACTAATTATCTTTGTTTCCATTGACTTCTATGGGGAAACTCGCTTTGATATGCGAGTGCTTTGGATTGCAAGCATTCTCCTGGAACGTATTATCCTCGTAATCCGAGGTTCCACTGTACGCTTATTGCGTTATTTTTTTGGATTTTTTTACCAAAAATATGTAGAAGAATACGTATCGGCCTAAACTGTAAAAAATATTGGGGCAGATCCATAAACGAATTACGCCGGCGTATCTACTGATACGCCGCGTAATTTCAAAGTCCCCGCGTTGTATCTTTGTTTTGTATCCACAAAACAAGATACAACGGAATGAGGGATCGATCCGACAGGCGTACGTCTTAGGACCGTAGGTGTATATTTACGCTGGCCGCTAGGTGGCGTTTCCGTAGAATTCCGCGACGAGTATGCAAATTAGCTACATACGGCGATCCACAAACGTACGTCCGGCCGGCGCATTTTTTTACGTCGTTTGCGTTCGGCTTTTTCCGGCGTATAGTTAAAGCTGCTGTTATGAGGCGTAGTCAATGTTAAGTATGGCCGTCGTTCCCACGTCAAATTTTAAATTTTTTACGTCGTTTGCGTAAGTCGTTCGCGAATAGGGATTTGCGTTGAATGACGTTCACGTCGTAAGCATTGGCTTGTTCCGGTAAAATTTCGAGCATGCGCACTGGGATACCCCCACGGAAAAAAAAAACGTTGTTTACGTCGGGTCACGACGTATTTGCATAAAACACGCCCCCCTCACAGATATTTGGATTGCGCGCCCTTACGCCGCCAAAGATACACTACGCCGCCGTAACTTACGGCACGCATTCTTTGAGGATTCGAAAAAAAAAAGTAAGTTACGGCGGCGTAGTGTATCTTAGATACGCTACGCCCAACGCAAATATGCGAACGATGTACGTGGATCTGCCCCATTGTGTTTTTTTTTTATTAAGAGCTTCTTCTTATATTCTTCTGCCCCTCCCCCCTCCTCTTCAACACGATATCGATATTCCATTCCTGTTTTTTTTACACACCTTATATTGTACCCTGTGATGTCATCACTGGGTCTCTGTACTTCTCTATGCAGCGCAGGCAGATCGTGGCTGGTGGGAGGGGCCAGCAGGGTGCTATAGTTAATCTGGCTGTAAAAAAAAACAACACAAGTCCATCCAGGACAACCAACATAGAAAATATATATATTCTGTATACACAAAGCTTTCTGAAAACCTCACAGCACCCCCCGGCCCCAGTACTCTTCTCAGGTGCCCTCAGTCCTGACACAAGCAGTGGGCCGGCTCTTGGGAGGAGTTATGCAAATATCAAAATGACTCGATGGGGTGGGTGTCAGTCTCAGTGGTGGCCCATCCATAGGCGCCACCCCCTTGTCCAATCAGGGTCGGATTAAGAGCATCATGGGCCCCGGTGCTGAGGATTTTGCTGGGGCCTTTTTATGAAAATGAATAAAATTAAAACAATTTTATTTGTTAAAACTAATTACATTTAAGAGAGAGAGCGAGTGAAAGGGGGTGATAGATAGCGAGAGGGCTGAAAGAGAGGGGATGAGAGGAAGAGGGGAAGAGAGAGGGGGTGAGAGATAGAGGGGGGTGAGAGAGAGGGGAGGTGAGAGAGAGAAGAGGTGAGAGAGAGAGGGGGGGGGGGAGAGAGAGAGGGGTTGAGAGAGAGAGAGGAGGTGAGAGAGGAGGTGAGAGAGAGAGAGAGAGAGAGAGAGGAGGTGAGAGAGAGAGAGAGAGAGAGAGAGAGGAGGTGAGAGAGAGAGAGAGAGAGAGGGGTGAGAGAGAGAGAGAGGAGGTGAGAGAGAGAGAGAGGGGTGAGAGAGAGAGAGAGAGAGAGAGAGGAGGTGAGAGAGAGAGATGTGGTGAGAGAGGAGGTGAGAGAGAGAGAGAGAGAGAGGGGGGGGAGAGAGAAGGGGTGAGAGAGAGAGGGGTGAGAGAGAGAGGGGTTGAGAGAGAGAGGAGGTGAGAGAGGAGGTGAGAGAGAGAGGGAGAGAGGGGTGAGAGAGAGAGAGAGAGAGAGAGAGAGAGAGAGAGAGAGAGAGAGAGGAGGTGAGAGAGAGAGAGAGAGAGAGAGAGAGAGGGGTGAGAGAGAGAGAGAGAGGAGGTGAGAGAGAGAGAGAGAGAGAGGGGGTGAGAGAGAGAGAGAGAGAGAGAGAGGAGGTGAGAGAGAGGAGGTGAGAGAGAGGGGGTGAAAGAGAGATGGGGTGAAAGAGAGAGGTAGTGAGTCTATGGGGGGCACAGCACAGTACATTACATGGGGGGTAATAGCACAGCACAGTACATGACATGGAGAGCACTGCCTGGAGGGGCCCACAGACAGTGGGAGAGAGAGGGGGTGAGAGAGAGAAGGGGTGAGAGAGGAGGTGAGAGAGAGAGTGTGAGAGAGGGGGTGAGAGAGAGGAGGTGAGAGAGAGGAGGTGAGAGAGAGGAGGTGAGAGAGAGGAGGTGAGAGAGAGGAGGTGAGAGAGAAGAGGTGAAAGAGAGGAGGTGAGAGAGAGAGGAGGTGAGAGAGAGAGAGGAGGTGAGAGAGAGAGAGGAGGTGACAGAGAGGAGGTGAGAGAGAGAGAAGAGGTGAAAGAGAGGAGGTGAGAGAGAGAGGAGGTGAGAGAGAGAGAGGAGGTGAGAGAGAGGGGGTGAGAGAGAGGAGGTGAGAGAGAGAGAGGAGGTGAAAGAGAGAGATGGGGTGAGAGAGAGGGGGTGTGAGAGAGAGAGGAGGTGAGAGAGAGGAGGTGAGAGAGAGGGGGTGAGAGAGAGGAGGTGAGAGAGAGAGAGGAGGTGAAAGAGAGAGATGGGGTGAGAGAGAGGGGGTGTGAGAGAGAGAGGAGGTGAGAGAGAGGAGGTGAGAGAGAGGGGGTGAGAGAGAGTAGGTGAGAGAGAGAGAGGAGGTGAAAGAGAGAGATGGGGTGAGAGAGAGGGGGTGTGAGAGAGAGAGGAGGTGAGAGAGAGGAGGTGAGAGAGAGAGAGAGGAGGTGAAAGAGAGAGATGGGGTGAGAGAGAGGGGGTGTGAGAGAGAGAGGAGGTGAGAGAGAGTAGGTGAGAGAGAGAGAGGAGGTGAAAGAGAGAGATGGGGTGAGAGAGAGGGGGTGTGAGAGAGAGAGGGGGTGAGAGAGAGAGAGGAGGTGAGAGAGAGGGGGTGAGAGAGAGGAGGTGAGAGAGAGAGAGGAGGTGAAAGAGAGAGATGGGGTGAGAGAGAGGGGGTGTGAGAGAGAGAGGAGGTGAGAGAGAGGAGGTGAGAGAGAGGGGGTGAGAGAGAGGAGGTGAGAGAGAGAGAGGAGGTGAAAGAGAGAGATGGGGTGAGAGAGAGGGGGTGTGAGAGAGAGAGGAGGTGAGAGAGAGGAGGTGAGAGAGAGGGGGTGAGAGAGAGTAGGTGAGAGAGAGAGAGGAGGTGAAAGAGAGAGATGGGGTGAGAGAGAGGGGGTGTGAGAGAGAGAGGGGGTGAGAGAGAGAGAGGAGGTGAAAGAGAGAGATGGGGTGAGAGAGAGAGGGAGTGAGTTTATGGGGGGCACAGCATAGTACATTACATGGGGGGTAATAGCACAGTACATGACATGGTGTAACGCCGTCAGCGTTACTCCTTTCACATGGAGCGCAGGCTTGTCACTTATGACAGCTGCGCTCCATTCAGACACACGTCCGCGTCACTTCCGGTGCGCGGACGTCTGCGCTCCACGTTGGAACGCGGAAGTGCGTTCCAGCGTGTGGCGCTCAGCTCAGCCACAGCCCGGGCTATTTAAACTCCCGGGAATGGCGGCAGGGTGTTCGGATATTCCTGTTGGACCCTGCCGCCACCTGGGAACCCGGAACAAGCTACAGAGTCCCTGTAGCACCTCTCTTCACAGCGCACCTGTTCAGAGACCCAAGACTTCAGTACTTATTGGTGAAGACTCACCACCACTGCATACTACAGGCAAGATACCACCACCACCTGTGCGGAGTTCCTGGTACAGATTACCTCCTAACCGCAAGTATATCTAAACCACACTACTGCTGTATAAAGATACCATCAACACCTGTGCGGACTTTCCTGGTACAGACTACCTCCTAAACCGCAAGTATATGTAATACCAGCTTGTTATGCTGACAGTGATTGCTAGTACATGTCTGGACTGTATCTTTGACTCTATACTTGTTACTATATACTAGCACCAGATACAGCGGAGATACTTCATATTATTTATACCAGTGTGGTGATATCCTACAGTATCAGTATTTTCTACTACCTTTAATTCGTTGTATTTACCTAGACGAGACTTATCCTTATAGTATCTGGATTGTGTCCATTAATTAAGCTTAAGAGGAATTAAGCTATTACGCTTATGTTTTACTTCCATTAGAGGATATGATGATATAACCCCAAACTCTTATTGTTCAGTGAGAGTGAACTGGTGGTTGATTTCTGATAAACCTCTACAGCTGCGGTCTAAACACTAAATAGAGTCTTCTCATTGTCAGGGTCATAACACATGGTGAGCACTGCCTGGAGGGGCCTGGAGCTGCAGCCCCAATAACACCAATGTTACCCCCCAGCCCTGTCACCTCCCTAACACAAATTCCTGTGCCTCCCCCCAGTACCAGTCTTAGTTACCCCCCCCCCCCCAGGTCAGTCTGTCTCCCAGTACAATTCCCCCCCACACCTTAAGGTGGTTGTAAACCCTGACAGACCACTTAGACCTCCAGGTGAGCCTACACTAAGGTCTAGATTAAGACTCACCTGGAGGTGCAACAAATATCTCCTAGACCTCCACGGTTAAGGAGATATTTTCCCCAAAACGGGCACCGATGTCTATGGCACATGTGCGCTGTAGACAACGGCGCAGGTGCACTGAGCGGCACTGAAGGCGATCATGCCGTCCAGGGGCGGACTGACCATTCGGGCACTCGGATCGACTAGAAGGGGTCCTAAATCGCACTCTAGGAATAGACGAGATACTTCCCCCAGCAGCCAAGAGGAAGGGGATATACCAAGGACTGTCACTTTTTTAGAGAAAGTGGGTCCAGGGGGGGCCGTACATCAGACCTCCTCTCAAGAGACATCTCAACCCCCGCAAAATCTGCAAAATATAAACTCAAGGGCAAAGGGTTCAAGGGGAGGAAGGGGTGGTTACCAGACACGGAGCCAAAAATAAAGTACCCCAGTGTCCTTCCCCTCACTGAGGACAATAAGGTCATTAACTTATCCTCGTTCACCTTGGAGAAAAGACACGTCACTTTACTCCAAAAGGGACTTTCTTTTTCTCCTTTGAATAACATGGAGGAATTCACTGTGTATAAGGACATTATATTATTTCTCCGTAAAATCTTCTACAGATCACTGTATGAGAAAGGTGACACAGGTGGACCAACTCCGGATATGGAAGATCAATATGCCCTCGACATCTTGAATTCTCATATTGGAGGAAAATGATACAGCTGTACCCAATAATCCTACTAAGAGAGAGGCCAAGATGATAATTAAATCCAATAAAATGCCACCTCTTAATAAGAATAAATGGCTAAGTGTCTTCCTTGAGCTTGTCCAACATGATTTGGAACAACTCGATTGGAAACCCAAAAATGAGGATAACCTCTCATTAGAGGAACGACAGGCCCTCAGAGAACTTAGAGAGGCTAAGAACGTAATCATCAAAAAAAGTGACAAAGGGGGGAACGTTGTTCGTATGGATGACTCAAAGTATGAAGCTGAAGTGAGACGACTGTTAGGCGACAGTAACACATATCGCAGACTAGAAAGAAATCCATTTCCCCCAATGGTCCAACTCCTCAACAATATCCTCGATAACGCAAGAGAGGCAGGGATCTTATCTAAACGAGAATACGACCATCTCTTTGTCAAAGAATACAATATTCCAACGTTTTATTGTATCCCAAAGATACACAAATCTTTGGAGAACCCACCGGGCAGGCCGATAGTGTCTGCCATAGGTGGACCACTTGACAAAGTAGGGACTTACCTTGACCTCCTTCTTAAAGATGTTGTGTACCAACTAAAGTCTTATGTACAGGACACGAGACATGTGCTCTCAAAATTAGAAGCACTTACCGTAGGGGAGGGGGTATGGCTAATTGCCATAGATGTAGAGTCCCTTTACACTTCCATCCCCCATGTGTGTGGCATCAAGGCGATAAGAACTTTCCTTGACCTACATTTCCCTCAGATGGGAACTCAAAATGAGTTTCTCGAGGACCTTCTCTTATTTGCACAGGAAAATAATTTCTTTCAGTTTGCGTCACAATTTTTCCAGCAGGTCAAAGGTACCTCAATGGGGGCAGCATGGGCTCCGGCCTATGCTTGCCTCCATTTGGGATTATGGGAGGAGGAAGATGTTTACACCCTATCAGAATATCAGGAACATGTACAAACATGGCTAAGGTACATAGATGACATTTTTGTCATTTGGGCAGGTGACATCGACTCCTTCCATACCTTTATAGGGAAGCTCAACATAAACGAGCGCAACATCAATCTCACTTTTTCTTATGATAGAAATGAGATTTCTTTCCTAGACCTTAAAATTGGCCTCAGAGAGGGGAAAATCTTCACACATACCTACCGTAAAGAGACAGCGGCCAATACTCTGTTACAGGCCAACAGTCATCACCCGACATGGCAAAAAAATGGAATACCCATTGGGGAATTCATAAGGATAAAACGGAATTGCTCCGATAAGTCAAGCTATGATCAGGAAAGTAAGGAACTTTACAAGAGGTTCAGGGAACGGGGATACTCTCACAAGCAGATTAGGCATGCCAAAAAGAAAGCAGCCGAACGCAGTAGAAGCAGTCTCCTCACCACGAAGTCCAAACCCCTAACATTTCCAAACAAGGATACTAACCCAGTGAGGCTCATTACTACATATGGCCCTCAATGGGAGGATTTAAGACACCTTCTAGAGAAACACTGGGGGATCCTTTCCGGCAACAAAACACTAGCAAAGATTGTGGGCTCTAGCCCACACATGGTAGCTCGTAGAACTAAAAATTTAGGGGATCGTTTGGTCCACTCCGAGTTCACCAAACAGCCGCAGATTTCGTGGCTGTCGGAATATCCCCGGAGTACGGGAATGTTCCCTTGCGGTAGGTGCCAAGTATGCCCATTTGTCGATAGGACGAACACATTCTGTGATGCAAAGGGTGAGAATACCTACACGATTAAAGGGCTCATCAATTGCACCACAGAAAGGGTCATTTATATGCTCACCTGTCCATGCCCAAAAATATATGTGGGCAAAACCAAGAGACAACTTAAGGTCAGGATTGGTGAGCATATTAGGGACATCAGAAATGAGGAAAAAGAGGAAGAAAAACGTAAAAAACCCGGATACATAGAAAGATTCCATGACAGCCCAGTAGCTAGACACTTTCTGCAATTCCATGGTGGCAAACCGGATGGCCTCAAGGTCAAGGGTTTTTACACTTTGAACTTGCCCGCAAGAAGAGGTGATCATGATAAGGTATTAAACCAAAAAGAAAAATGGTGGATATACACTTTAAAATCATTGGCGCCTCTCGGAATCAACACGGAGCTAAGTATGCAATCTTTCCTTTAGTCCTGCTTCACCTATGTCCTTTGTAGCAGCTTTCTTAATTCATTTCTTTGAGTATAAATCCATCCCCATGGCATATGTAATTTAATGCCTATATGGTTAAGGGATACTACCTCTGACCCATGTTCTCTCCCCCCCCCCCCCTGCCCCTTTCCTCTCGATAGGTAATTAGTCTGTCTCCCCCATTCCTATATCTTTTGCTGATCAAACAATAATTCTCAAGAAGAAATACCCACTCATGGCTTGTACATCTCCACGTCTATATGTCTCTGGGACTTTATCACTGTCTCCTATGCTCCGCCCACTCTCCTTCCCAGTGGGTAATCTGGATACATCTCTCTCGCTCCTTGATATTAGGGATGAGTATTAATTTTTATAAAATCCCATCTCCTTATGGTGATGCATTTATAATTCATAATTTAAGTATGCATTACAAGTGAAAAAATATTTTGGTCGGTTTTTATGGTCTTGGTATCACTGTCGTCTAGTATATTTGTGGGGGTTTGCGAGTTGTTTTTATTTCCCTTAACCAACTATGTGTCAGGCTATGTTGTCCTAAACGATACTGTTAAGGGTAATCAATCACCCACGTATGCAATTTCAATGAACGAAACGCATGCAATGATGACACTTATACACCTCCAATGACCGCAGTGGCATGACCTTTATTAGGAAAGAAAAGAAAGAAGTGAAATAAAAAGATAAAATTCAAAAAGAAAGAGAGTGAAGAAAAGTAAGAAAATAATAAGCGAAAGTAATAAGAAGAAAAAATCAAAAAATCCCTGTCAAACAGCCCGCAAAAATACCAGCAAGACTCAATGGACATTGTATGTCATCACAAACAATCACTCCAAGAATTACTCGAGACCTTTTGGTTTAGGAGAGTGGGCGTGCATAGCAACATGCATAAAAAGGAGTGTTGCACGGCCCATCTCCAATCGTCCAGACGAAGCTACGCAAGTCATTTGCGAAACGCGTTGACGTCATCACGCCCGGGCTCCAGATACTGTTGTACACCCCTCCTTCCACCTGGGGGCGGACGACGGAGGAAGCACCTGTGATTGAGGGATTCTCTTTGGAGACCAGCTGGCTCCGTATTCACTGGTGCAGATCACTGCACATGACCCTGTATACGGCATCAGCCGTCTAGCAGAATTGCGGAGTTACCTTGCGACCCACGAGCGTCATCTCGACTGGCATGTCCTCTAACATCATAGGACTACCAGAGGACTGAGCATAAACTCCTGCACGTAACCTGGAGAACTCTGATCCAATTCAACCAGCAATTTGTGCAACCAGTAAGCCCGTTCCAATTACATCCTAACACTGTGTCCTGTCTGACACACACAGACCGGCTCACTCAGAAATACACACACAAGATTTGTGTACTCCGTTAGGAATCGCCGTGATTGCCGTGACTCCTCTTCAATAATAATTTATAAGAGCAAGATCCTTAACTGTCATTTTCAGTCTGGTTTGAATACTCTCCAATAATAGCAGAGTTGCTGCTCCACAGTCCATTGATACTCTGAAGTTTCTTAATTGGTGGATTTTGACACTTCCCCACATGGGATATAACCCACCAAGTTGATGGACTTCACTCATGTCGATCACATTAGATAGGAATTATTTCACATATGTGTAACGAATCCCATGTTCAGGGTGATTTCAACATAGCCTGCTTCCCCCCCCCCCCCCCCCCCCAGTGTCACCTCTGTGGTTTGCTCACCGCTACTAGTTTTACTTTTTATCGGTCCAATTTGATCAGATTGATCGGGGTCTCCACCCCAGGTGAACCACCACAGAAGTAACACTACAGTATCCGGATTGTCTGGGTTTATGTTATATGTTTGTTAGTTGTCTTTATGTTCGTGAGTCCTATTTTAGCTACACCGCCAACGCGGAAGCATACCATTCCCAATAAATGCCCTGCCACGTTGCCCATGAAATATAACAGACTAATTTTTACTGATGTTTTGTAGTAATTTAATAAATCATTTGTATTTTTGCATTTACTGAGTATAGCCCATCATTTGCCAACAGTAACCTCTTTCCTGGGGTTAGCCTTTTTTCTTTCAGGCTCTCACCCAGGTTCATTTTGTATTTTGTTAGTAGTTTTGGTTACGGCAAATACCCCCTTATTTGGGGGAGCGTCTTCTCAGGATAGTAACTACCTAATATCAATTGGTTGCCATATGGGACACTTTTCTTTTTTCCTTTCCTGGTTGTAAACCCTGACAGACCACTTAGACCTCCAGGTGAGCCTACACTAAGGCCTAGATTAAGACTCACCTGGAGGTGCAACAAATATCTCCTAGACCTCCACGGTTAAGGAGATATTTTCCCCAAAACGGGCACCGATGTCTATGGCACATGTGCGCTGTAGACAACGGCGCAGGTGCACTGAGCGGCACTGAAGGCGATCATGCCGTCCAGGGGCGGACTGACCATTCGGGCACTTGGGCACTGCATGAGGGCTCCATGCCACTAGGGGGCCACATCAGGGTTGCCAGCCTCAGTAAAACCAGGGGCAGTATCAAGTCCCAAGATTATAACTGCCCCGCCTCTCCAGTAAGGATGAGCTGAACACCCCCCTGTTCGGTTCGCATGAGAACTTGCGAACACACCAAATGTTTGTGTGAACTTTAGAACCCTATTAAAGTCTATGGGACTCGAACGTTTGAAATCTAAAGTGATAATTTTAAAGGCTAATATGCAAGTTATTGTCCTAAAAAGTGTTTGGGGACCCGGGTCCTGTCCCAGGAAACATGTATCAATGCAAAAAAAGTTTTTAAAAAAGCATTTTTTTCAGGAGCAGTGAATTTAATAATGCTAAAAGTGAAACAATAAAAGTGTAATATTACTTTAAATTTCGCATGTTTCCCGTACATAGAACTGTCCCTGCACAAAGTGTCATTTCTGAAAGGAAAAAAAGTCTTTTAAAAATCACTTGCGGCTCTAATGAATTGTCGGCTCCCCGCAATTCAGAGAGAATTCATTAATAAAAAAAAAAGCATGGGGTTCCCCCAAATTCAATTACCAGGCCCTTCAGGTCTGGTGTGGATTTTAAGGGGAACTCCACCCCAAATTTAAAAAAAAAATGGCGTGGAGTTCCCCCCCAAAATCCACACCAGACCCTTATCCGAGCACGTAACCTGGCCGGCTGCAGAAAAGAGGGGGGACAGAGCGCCCCCCCTCCTGAACCGTACCAGGCCACATGCCCTAAAGGGGTCTTGCAGATTCTGATAAGCCCCCCCGCCCGCAGACCCCCACAACCACCGGGCAAGGGTTGTGGGGATGAGGCCCTTGTGGGCATGTGGCCTGGTATGGTTCAGGAGGGGGGGGGCGCTCTCTGTCCCCCCCTCTTTTCTGCGGCCGGCCAGGTTGCGTGCTCGGATAAGGGGTCTGGTGTGGATTTTTTTGGGAACTCCACGCCATTTAAAAAAAAAATTGGGGTGGAGTTTCCCTTCCACGTCATTTTTTTTTAAAATTGACGGCGGGGTTCCCCTTAATATCCATACCAGACCTGAAGGGCCTGGTAATTGAATTTGGGGGACCCCATGCTTTTTTTTATGAATGAATTCTCTCTGTATTGCCAGAGCCGACAATTCATTATAGCCGTGAGTCATTTTTGAATGCCTTTTTTCCTTCAGAAATGACACTTTGTGCAGGGACAGTTCTATGTACGGGAAACATGCGCCACTTTACAGGCATACTATACACACCCCCCAGGTACGAAATTTAAAGGAATATTTCACTTTTATTGTTTCACTTTTAGCATTATTAACCACTTAAGGACCGCCTCATGTACATATACGTCAGCAGAATGGCACAGGCAGGCACATCAACGTATATATATGTGCCCTGCTTGACGTGGGTCGGGGGTCCGATCGGCACGCCCCCCGTACATGCGGCGGTCCCCGTGGCTTCAGGAGCGATCCGGGACGACGGCGCGGCTATTCGTTTATAGCCGCTCCGTCGCGATCGCTCCCCGGAGCTGAAGAACGGGGAGAGCCGTATGTAAACACAGCTTCCCCGTGCTTCACTGTGGCGGCGCATCGATCGCGTCATCCCTTTTATAGGGAGACTCGATCGATGACGTCAGTCCTACAGCCACACCCCCCTACAGTTGTAAACATACACTAGGTGCACCCTAACTCCTACAGCGCCCCCTGTGGTTAACTCCCAAACTGCAACTGTCATTTTCACAATAAACAATGCAATTTAAATGCATTTTTTGCTGTGAAAATGACAATTGTCCCAAAAATGTGTCAAAATTGTCCGAAGTGTCCGCCGTAATGTCGCAGTCACGAAAAAAATCACTGATCGCCGCCATTAGTAGTAAGAAAAAAAAAAATTAATAAAAATGCAATAAAAATATCCCCTATTTTGTAAACGCTATAAATTTTGCGCAAATCAATCGATAAACGCTTATTGCGATTTTTTTTACCAAAAATATGTAGAAGAATACGTATCGGCCTAAACTGAGGGAAAAAAAAATGTATATAGGTTTTTGGGGGATATTTATTACAGCAAAAAGTAAAATATATTGCATTTTTTTCAAAATTGTCGCTCTATTTTTGTTTATAGCGCAAAAAATAAAAACCGCAGAGATGATCAAATACCACCAAAAGAAAGCTCTATTTGTGGGGAAAAAAGGACGCCAATTTTGTTTAGGAGCCACGTCGCACGACCGTGCAATTGTCTGTTAAAGCGACGCAGTGCCGAATCGCAAAACCTGGCCTGGGCATTTAGCTGCCTAAAGGTCCGGGGCTTAAGTGGTTAACATAAAACACGCCCCCATTAGATCCATTTGAATTCCGCACCCTTACGCCGCGATAGATACACTACGCCGCCGTAACTTATGCCGCGGATTCGTTGGGGATTCCATTTAAAAAAGATAAGTTACGGCGGCGTAGCGTATCTTAGATACGCTGCGCCCGGCGCAGATGTCTGTGGATCTGCCCCTATATGTTTTGTTGCTATAAAAATATACAAATAATAATCTGCTTCCCGGGAAGTCTATTAATAGTTTGGTAACAAAGTTGGAGTTTTGTAATATTTCCTGTTAGGAGATGAAATGGCGCCGAATCATTTATCATGAAGCAGACGTTGGTTTGTGAGAAAAGAGGAAGTGCGTATTCTGTGTAGCCGGGTTTGTATCCCTCGGAGTACGGCGCCATCTACCGCACAGAGACCATCGCACCCACAGACACTCCGCAGTGTACAGATACACCCTTCCTGGTGTTATCCTCACCCCTCCCCCCTTCTCTCTGTATGAATGAGGCTTTGGGTCAGAAAAGGGGACTTTGGGGTTTATAATCTGCTCATATTTGCTTTCCCTGGTTCCTCCTTCTCCCCTCATCAACATGCTAATGTATCATTTATCAACACAACCTTTCCCTTATTTATTACACCCCTCATTATAGTCACTGTGATGTCCAATCAACAGCGCTCTGACACTCCTCCCTGTACACTGCTCCAATCATCAGAGCTCTGACACTCCTCCCTGCACACTGCTCCAATCAACAGAGCTCTGACACTCCTCCCTGCACACCTCTCCAATCATCAGAGCTCTGACACTCCTCCCTGAACACCTCTCCAATCATCAGAGCTCTGACACTCCTCCCTGTACACTGCTCCAATCATCAGAGCTCTGACACTCCTCCAATCAACAGAGCTCTGACACTCCTCCCTGCACACTGCTCCAATCAACAGAGCTCTGACACTCCTCCCTTCACACTGCTCCAATCAACAGAGCTCTGACACTCCCCCCTGTACACTGCTCCAATCATCAGAGCTCTGACACTCCTCCCTGCACACTGCTCCAATCATCAGAGCTCTGACACTCCTCCCTGCACACTGCTCCAATCAACAGAGCTCTGACACTCCCCCCTGTACACTGCTCCAATCATCAGAGCTCTGACACTCCTCCCTGTACACTGCTCCAATCAACAGAGCTCTGACACTCCTCCCTGCACACTGCTCCAATCATCAGAGCTCTGACACTCCTCCCTGTACACTCCTCCAATCAACAGAGCTCTGAGGCCTCGTACACACGACAGAGATTCTCGGCAGAATTCGCCGAGAAACTCGGTCAAAACCCGGATTCTGCCGAGAATCTCTGTCGTCTGTACAGTTTTGGCTCGATGGAGCCGCCGAGGAGCTCGACGAGAAAATAGAGAACATGTTCTCTATTTTCTCGTTGGCCGCGTTGTTCTATAGGAGAAGGCGGCCCGCCGAGCTCCTCGGCGGCTTCATCCCAAAACGAGACGAGGAACTCGACGTGCCAAGCACGTCGAGTTCCTCTGTCGTGTGTACGGGGCCTGAAACTCCTCCCTGCACACTGCTCCAATCATCAGAGCTCTGACACTCCTCCCTGCACACTGCTCCAATCATCAGTGCTCTGACACTCCTCCCTGCACACCGCTCCAATCAACAGAGCTTTGACACTCCTCCCTGCACACTGCTCCAATCAACAGAGCTCTGACACTCCTCCCTGCACACCGCTCCAATCATCAGAGCTCTGACACTCCTCCCTGCACACCGCTCCAATCAACAGAGCTCTGACACTCCTCCCTGTACACCGCTCCAATCATCAGAGCTCTGACACTCCTCCCTGCTCCAATCAACAGAGCTCTGACACTCCTCCCTGCACACCGCTCCAATCATCAGAGCTCTGACACTCCTCCCTGCACACCGCTCCAATCAACAGAGCTCTGACACTCCTCCCTGTACACCGCTCCAATCATCAGAGCTCTGACACTCCTCCCTGCACACTGCTCCAATCATCAGAGCTCTGACACTCCTCCCTGCACACTGCTCCAATCATCAGAGCTCTGACACTCCTCCCTGCACACTGCTCCAATCATCAGAGCTCTGACACTCCTCCCTGCACAGCGCACCAATCATCAGAGCTCTGAAACTCCTCCCTGTACACCGCTCCAATCATCAGAGCTCTGACACTCCTCCCTGCACACCGCTCCAATCATCAGAGCTCTGACACTCCTCCCTGCACACCGCTCCAATCATCAGAGCTCTGACACTCCTCCCTGCACACTGCTCCAATCAACAGAGCTCTGACACTCCTCCCTGTACACTGCTCCAATCAACAGAGCTCTGACACTCCTCCCTGTACACCGCTCCAATCATCAGAGCTCTGACACTCCTCCCTGCACACCGCTCCAATCATCAGAGCTCTGACACTCCTCCCTGTACACCGCTCCAATCAACAGAGCTCTGACACTCCTCCCTGCACACTGCTCCAATCATCAGAGCTCTGACACTCCTCCCTGCACACTGCTCCAATCATCAGAGCTCTGACACTCCTCCCTGCACACTGCTCCAATCATCAGAGCTCTGACACTCCTCCCTGCACACTGCTCCAATCATCAGAGCTCTGACACTCCTCCCTGCACACTCCTCCAATCAACAGAGCTCTGACACTCCTCCCTGCACACTGCTCCAATCATCAGAGCTCTGACACTCCCCCCTGCACACTCCTCCAATCATCAGAACTCTGACACTCCTCCCTGCACACTGCTCCAATCATCAGAGCTCTGACACTCCTCCCTGTACACTGCTCCAATCAACAGAGCTCTGACACTCCTCCCTGCACACTGCTCCAATCATCAGCGCTCTGACACTCCTCCCTGTACACTGCTCCAATCAACAGAGCTCTGACACTCCTCCCTGCACACTCCTCCAATCAACAGAGCTCTGACACTCCTCCCTGCACACCGCTCCAATCATCAGAGCTCTGACACTCCTCCCTGTACACTGCTCCAATCATCAGAGCTCTGACACTCCACCCTGCACACTGCTCCAATCATCAGAGTTCTGACACTCCTCCCTGCACACCTCTCCAATCATCAGAGCTCTGACACTCCTCCCTGCACACTGCTCCAATCATCAGAGCTCTGACACTCCTCCCTGCACACCGCTCCAATCAACAGAGCTCTGACACTCCTCCCTGCACACCGCTCCAATCACCAGAGCTCTGACACTCCTCCCTGCACACTGCTCCAATCAACAGAGCTCTGACACTCCTCCCTGCACACTGCTCCAATCATCAGAGCCCTGACACTCCTCCCTGCACACTGCTCCAATCATCAGAGCTCTGACACTCCTCCCTGCACACCGCTCCAATCAACAGAGCTCTGACACTCCTTCCTGTACACTGCTCCAATCATCAGAGCTCTGACACTCCTCCCTGCACACCGCTCCAATCATCAGAGCTCTGACACTCCTCCCTGTACACCGCTCCAATCATCAGAGCTCTGACACTCCTCCCTGCACACTGCTCCAATCAACAGAGCTCTGACACTCCTCCCTGCACACCGCTCCAATCATCAGAGCTCTGACACTCTTCCCTGCACACTGCTCCAATCATCAGAGCTCTGACACTCCTCCCTGCACACTGCTCCAATCAACAGAGCTCTGACACTCCTCCCTGCACACTACTCCAATCATCAGAGCTCTGACACTCCTCCCTGCACACCGCTCCAATCATCAGAGCTCTGACACTCCTCCCTGCACAGTGCTCCAATCATCAGAGCTCTGACACTCCTCCCTGCACACCGCTCCAATCATCAGAGCTCTGACACTCCTCCCTGCACACTGCTCCAATCATCAGAGCTCTGACACTCCTCCCTGTACACTGCTCCAATCATCAGAGCTTTGACACTCCTCCCTGCACACCGCTCCAATCATCAGAGCTCTGACACTCCTCTCTGTACACTGCTCCAATCATCAGAGCTCTGACACTCCTCCCTGCACACTGCTCCAATCATCAGAGCTCTGACACTCCTCCCTGCACACTGCTCCAATCATCAGAGCTCTGACACTCCTCCCTGCACACCGCTCCAATCAACAGAGCTCTGACACTCCTCCCTGTACACTGCTCCAATCATCAGAGCTCTGACACTCCTCCCTGCACACTGCTCCAATCAACAGAGCTCTGACACTCCTCCCTGCACACCGCTCCAATCATCAGAGCTCTGACACTCCTCCCTGTACACCGCTCCAATCATCAGAGCTCTGACACTCTTCCCTGCACACTGCTCCAATCATCAGAGCTCTGACACTCCTCCCTGCACACTGCTCCAATCATCAGAGCTCTGACACTCCTCCCTGCACACCGCTCCAATCAACAGAGCTCTGACACTCCTCCCTGCACACCGCTCCAATCATCAGAGCTCTGACACTCCTCCCTGCACACCGCTCCAATCATCAGAGCTCTGACCTCCTCCCTGTACACCGCTCCAATCAACAGAGCTCTGACACTCCTCCCTGCACACTGCTCCAATCAACAGAGCTCTGACACTCCTCCCTGTACACTGCTTCAATCAACAGAGCTCTGACACTCCTCCCTGTACACTGCTTCAATCAACAGAGCTCTGACACTCCTCCCTGTACACCGCTCCAATCAACAGAGCTCTGACACTCCTCCCTGCACACTGCTCCAATCAACAGAGCTCTGACACTCCTCCCTGTACACTGCTTCAATCAACAGAGCTCTGACACTCCTCCCTGCACACTGCTCCAATCAACAGAGCTCTGACACTCCTCCCTGTACACTGCTTCAATCAACAGAGCTCTGACACTCCTCCCTGCACACTGCTCCAATCAACAGAGCTCTGCCACTCCTCCCTGTACACCGCTCCAATCATCATAGCTCTGACACTCCTCCCTGCATACTGCTCCAATCATCAGTGCTCTGACACTCCTCCCTGCACACTGCTCCAATCATCAGTGCTCTGACACTCCTCCCTGTACACTGCTCCAATCAACAGAGCTTTGACACTCCTCCCTGCACACTGCTCCAATCAACAGAGCTTTGACACTCCTCCCTGCACACTGCTCCAATCATCAGAGCTCTGACACTCCACCCTGCACACTGCTCCAATCAACAAAGCTCTGACACTCCTCCCTGTACACCGCTCCAATCATCAGAGCTCTGACACTCCTCCCTGCACACCGCTCCAATCAACAGAGCTCTGACACTCCTCCCTGTACACCGCTCCAATCAACAGAGCTTTGACACTCCTCCCTGCACACCGCTCCAATCATCAGAGCTCTGACACTCCTCTCTGTACACTGCTCCAATCAACAGAGCTTTGACACTCCTCCCTGCACACCGCTCCAATCATCAGAGCTCTGACACTCCTCTCTGTACACTGCTCCAATCATCAGAGCTCTGACACTCCTCCCTGCACACCGCTCCAATCAACAGAGCTCTGACACTCCTCCCTGTACACTGCTCCAATCATCAGAGCTCTGACACTCCTCCCTGCACACTCCTCCAATCAACAGAGCTCTGACACTCCTCCCTGTACACTGCTCCAATCATCAGAGCTCTGACACTCCTCCCTGCACACCGCTCCAATCATCAGAGCTCTGACACTCCTCCCTGTACACCGCTCCAATCATCAGAGCTCTGACACTCCTCCCTGCACACTGCTCCAATCATCAGAGCTCTGACACTCCTCCCTGCACACTGCTCCAATCAACAGAGCTCTGACACTCCTCCCTGCACACTCCTCCAATCATCAGAGCTCTGACACTCCTCCCTGTACACTGCTTCAATCAACAGAGCTCTGACACTCCTCCCTGCACACTGCTCCAATCAACAGAGCTCTGACACTCCTCCCTGTACACCGCTCCAATCATCATAGCTCTGACACTCCTCCCTGCATACTGCTCCAATCATCAGTGCTCTGACACTCCTCCCTGCACACTGCTCCAATCATCAGAGCTCTGACACTCCTCCCTGTACACTGCTCCAATCAACAGAGCTCTGACACTCCTCCCTGCACACTGCTCCAATCAACAGAGCTCTGACACTCCTCCCTGTACACTGCTCCAATCATCAGAGCTCTGACACTCCTCCCTGTACACTGCTCCAATCAACAGAGCTTTGACACTCCTCCCTGCACACTGCTCCAATCAACAGAGCTTTGACACTCCTCCCTGCACACTGCTCCAATCATCAGAGCTCTGACACTCCACCCTGCACACCGCTCCAATCAACAGAGCTCTGACACTCCTCCCTGCACACTGCTCCAATCATCAGAGCTCTGACACTCCTCCCTGTACACCGCTCCAATCAACAAAGCTCTGACACTCCTCCCTGTACACCGCTCCAATCATCAGAGCTCTGACACTCCTCCCTGCACACCGCTCCAATCAACAGAGCTCTGACACTCCTCCCTGCACACTGCTCCAATCATCAGAGCTCTGACACTCCTCCCTGCACACCGCTCCAATCAACAGAGCTCTGACACTCCTCCCTGCACACTGCTCCAATCATCAGAGCTCTGACACTCCTCCCTGCACACCGCTCCAATCATCAGAGCTCTGACACTCCTCCCTGTACACTGCTCCAATCATCAGAGCTCTGACACGCCTCCCTGCACACCGCTCCAATCAACAGAGCTCTGACACTCCTTCCTGTACACTGCTCCAATCATCAGAGCTCTGACACTCCTCCCTGCACACTCCTCCAATCAACAGAGCTCTGACACTCCTCCCTGTACACTTCTCCAATCATCAGAGCTCTGACACTCCTCCCTGTACACCGCTCCAATCATCAGAGCTCTGACACTCCTCCCTGCACACTGCTCCAATCATCAGAGCTCTGACACTCCTCCCTGCACACTGCTCCAATCAACAGAGCTCTGACACTCCTCCCTGCACACTGCTCCAATCATCAGAGCTCTGACACTCCTCCCTGCACACCGCTCCAATCATCAGAGCTCTGACACTCTTCCCTGCACACTGCTCCAATCATCAGAGCTCTGACACTTCTCCCTGCACACTGCTCCAATCAACAGAGCTCTGACACTCCTCCCTGCACACTACTCCAATCATCAGAGCTCTGACACTCCACCCTGCACACTGCTCCAATCATCAGAGTTCTGACACTCCTCCCTGTACACTGCTCCAATCAACAGAGCTCTGACACTCTTCCCTGCACACTGCTCCAATCATCAGAGCTCTGACACTCCTCCCTGTACACTGCTCCAATCATCAGAGCTCTGACGCTCCTCCCTGCACACTGCTCCAATCATCAGAGCTCTGACACTCCTCCCTGCACACTGCTCCAATCATCAGAGCTCTGACACTCCTCCCTGCACACCGCTCCAATCATCAGAGCTCTGACACTCCTCCCCTGTACACTGCTCCAATCATCAGAGCTCTGACACTCCTCCCTGCACACTGCTCCAATCAACAGAGCTCTGACACTCCTCCCTGTACACTGCTCCAATCAACAGAGCTCTGACACTCCTCCCTGTACACCGCTCCAATCATCAGAGCTCTGACACTCCTCTCTGTACACTGCTCCAATCAACAGAGCTTTGACACTCCTCCCTGCACACCGCTCCAATCATCAGAGCTCTGACACTCCTCTCTGTACACTGCTCCAATCATCAGAGCTCTGACACTCCTCCCTGCACACTGCTCCAATCATCAGAGCTCTGACACTCCTCCCTGTACACTCCTCCAATCATCAGAGCTCTGACACTCCTCCCTGCACACCGCTCCAATCAACAGAGCTCTGACACTCCTCCCTGTACACTGCTCCAATCATCAGAGCTCTGACACTCCTCCCTGTACACTCCTCCAATCATCAGAGCTCTGACACTCCTCCCTGCACACCGCTCCAATCAACAGAGCTCTGACACTCCTCCCTGTACACTGCTCCAATCATCAGAGCTCTGACACGCCTCCCTGTACACCGCTCCAATCATCAGAGCTCTGACACTCTTCCCTGCACACTGCTCCAATCATCAGAGCTCTGACACTCCTCCCTGCACACTGCTCCAATCAACAGAGCTCTGACACTCCTCCCTGCACACTCCTCCAATCATCAGAGCTCTGACACTCCTCCCTGCACACTGCTCCAATCAACAGAGCTTTGACACTCCTCCCTGCACACTGCTCCAATCAACAGAGCTTTGACACTCCTCCCTGCACACTGCTCCAATCATCAGAGCTCTGACACTCCACCCTGCACACTGCTCCAATCAACAAAGCTCTGACACTCCTCCCTGTACACCGCTCCAATCATCAGAGCTCTGACACTCCTCCCTGCACACCGCTCCAATCAACAGAGCTCTGACACTCCTCCCTGCACACTGCTCCAATCATCAGAGCTCTGACACTCCTCCCTGCACACCGCTCCAATCAACAGAGCTCTGACACTCCTCCCTGCACACTGCTCCAATCATCAGAGCTCTGACACTCCTCCCTGCACACCGCTCCAATCATCAGAGCTCTGACACTCCTCCCTGTACACTGCTCCAATCATCAGAGCTCTGACACGCCTCCCTGCACACTGCTCCAATCAACAGAGCTCTGACACGCCTCCCTGCACACTCCTCCAATCATCAGAGCTCTGACACTCCTCCCTGCACACTCCTCCAATCATCAGAGCTCTGACACTCCTCCCTGCACACTGCTCCAATCATCAGAGCTCTGACACTCCTCCCTGCACACCGCTCCAATCAGAACAGCTCTGACACGCCTCCCTGCACACTGCTCCAATCAACACCCCCGCAAAGACGTGTAGATTATTGATAAAACCACCGCCAACTTATCAGCTCTGCCCATCAAATTAAAGTCCGGCCACTTCTGTAGCCACCCGCCCCTTACACGATATAACAGCAATACACCTGCCCCTTGCAGATGTAGCGCTACCCCCGAAGGAGCCGCTGATTTGTTGTTGGGATCGGCATATTAAGTTACCTTGATGTGGTCTAGGGGTGCAGTTGGAGAACAAAGTAGTGAGCGAAGGACCAGACAGCGAATTAAGGTTTTCCAACGCTTTATTTCCAGGCCAACATCAACTTCAAATAGGAAGAAAAGGTTGATGAAGAGAAAGGGAGAACCTTGCGGTATCAGGCCTGGATATGAACCGAGCAGTTCTGCTCTCAGTAGTATCAACTTGTGATTCGTCGCCACTCTTTCTGAGTGGGTGAAGTGCCCCCGGACAGACCCCTCTCACAGGCCTGGCAGCCGAAGTGTCACTTGGGATTTCTGGGAGGAACAGGTCTCTCTCACAGACCTGGCTCTAGGGCCTCTGCCACAGGCCTACTGCATAGGTCACCGGATGACAGCAAAGCGTACCTGTCAACATTCCGGTCACCAGATCCCTGATTGGTTCGTTCAAGCCCTGTTGGACAACCTGCCTCCGGGTTCCCCTCAAGCCGACCCCCCAGCCTGGGATCCTCTCAATAGAACCGGGGACCCAGGAAGTCACTGGAGTCCCCTTTTACCTCCGGATGAGGGTTTGTGTAGCCTGCAATTCTGGCCTGGTGGGCCGCGCTGGCGGGGTCCATGGATGCGCGCACCCTGAAGGTGGATGCCGCACCTGGAACCGGGACCCCACGAAACTTGCCTAGCACATGACACCTGTCACAGATATACCCTCCCCCAGCATGCCCCGCGAGGCAAAAGCTCCTCTAATTGGCTGCTGGGGAAAGTTGCTCTGCCAGAACCCCTCTGGTGCCACCTGCTGGCCAGGGATGGTATTGCATCCCTGGAGCACAGACTGACCCAGCGGACGTTTCTGGAATGACAGAAGTCCTAATTTAGCAAATTTTAAATGGGAGCAAAATAACTCTCCCATTCCCCACTAACTTTAGCGTAGTGCCCATACTGAAGAAAGATGGCCGCTATGAAAAATACAATTTTAAAAATAAGTCTGTCATATAAACTCATCATTGTAGAAATAATGGGCTAGATTCATGAAAGAATTTACGCCGGTGTATCCATAGATACGCCGCGTAATTTCAAAGATGCGCCGGCGTATCTACTTTCTGTATTCAGAAAGCAAGATACGCCGACATTAGCCTAAGATACGACTGGCATAAGTCTCTTACGCCGTCGTATTTTAGGGTGCATTCTGACGCTGACCGCTAGGGGCGCTTCCGTTGTTGTCGGCGTAGAATATGCAAATTACCTAGATACGCCGATTCACAAACGTACGTACTCCTGGCGCAATTTATTTACGTCGTTTACGTTAGGCTTTTACAGCGTAACGTTGCTCCTGCTTCTATGAGGCGCACGCAATGTTAAGTATGGACGTCGTTCCCGCTTCGAAATTTAAATTTTTTACGTCGTTTGCGTAAGTCGTTCGCGAATAGGGCTGGACGTAATTTACGTTCACGTCAAAACCAATACGTCGTTGCGGCGTACTCGGGAGCAATGTACACGGACGGCGCATGCTGCGCCGCCGTAACTATGCGCGCCCCTACCTGAATCTAGCCCACTATGTTTTGTTGCTATAAAAATCTGCAAATAAAAATCTGCTTCCCGGGAAGTCTATTAATAGTTTTGTAACAAAGTTGGAGTTTAGTAATATTTCCTGTTAGGAGATGAAATGGCGCCGAATCATATATCATGAAGCAGACGCTGGTTTGTGAGAAAAGAGGAAGTGCGGGTGCGCATGCGCGGGCTGCGGGGATGGACGCCTGAGCCGTCAGCTCCGCTCCAGGCTGTCACCGCGGCGCCCGTTTTCCGGTACACAGCTGTCCTGGATCGCTGAAAACAGCACGGACTAGCTCCTCAGAGTAGCGGGCACATATCTACATGGCTTGCCCCGAGTTTAACCGAGGATTTTAAGCCATTTTAGACCTCTGAAGATCTGTGAGGTAAATCCAAGATGGCCGCCGCACCGCTGCTTCAGGCACCAGCACATAGCCTGACTGAACAAGGGCAGCTATTCAGGTCAGAACCAGCCTTATTTCAACCACACATCATACCTGACTCGGTGGGATCTCATATTCAGGTATCCTCTCTGTCCTCTGCCCCAGGGGAATCCCTAACTAATAATCTGTTGGGATCTGAATTAACCCCTTCATATAGGGGAATAACTGTACCATTACAGCAAGGTGTCCTTATCAGTGACGCACGTCCCATGGATCCTGCTCTCCTCATGGAGGACCTGTTTATTAAATTTTCAGTTTTGCTGGATAAGGGTCTGGCACAAACGGCAGCTAAGATAACAAATGATTTAAAAGCAGATTTCCAATCCCTGGGCTCTAGGATTGAAACCATTGAGAACAAAATGGAGGAAACTATAGCCGCCACAACCCAGAATTTTCACCACATTCATTCGCTTCAAGATCAATTGGACGTAGCGATGTCCCGCATTGACGACCTCGAGAACAGATCTAGGAGGTCTAATATTAGAATTCGCGGTCTCCCAGAAACTATCCTTAATGTGCCTGAGGCAGTACAGGAACTGATTAAAAATCTCCTCCCTAATATATCTCCACAGCATTTAGAACTGGATAGGGCTCATAGAGCATTGGGGCCCCCTAGGAAAGATGGTTCCCCGAGAGACATCATCGCCAAACCCCATCATTACTACATTAAGGAGGAGGTCATGAGACAAGCGAGGGCTGCTCAGGCGGTAATGTGCCAGGGACATCAGGTACAACTTTTTGCAGACCTTTCTCCGTCCACGATCCAAAGAAGGAGATCTCTTAAGCCACTGCTTCAGGCCTTGTCCCAAAAAGCCATCAAGTACAAATGGGCCTTTCCCTTTGCGGTCAAATTTGCAGTCAATGGTAAACCGTTTGCTTTTTCCACCTTTCATGAAGGAGAAAATTTACTTCTGCGTTTGAAGCTCATCGCACAAGAAGCTGACATGGAGACTACATCTGTAGGGCAGGGATCCAACAAACGAGCTGTCCCTACCAGTCCTCAATCTCCCCTTTGGCAGAGGGGCAACTCTAAAAAAGCAAGGGAAAATGGAACAACCTGAAGATTAATCTTTCCTGCTCTCCCAGCAGGGAAATGTCTTGCCGGATGGTCATGGATCTGAGGATCATTCCAATGTGATTCTCTCCTCCTTTTGACTTGGTTGCTTTTGGGGGTTCCTTCCCATACAGGTTCTTGACTTTTTTGGCTGTTTTGACTTTTATTTTTATTTTTTATTTTTCCTCATCTGATCATCCCAGATGGCTTTAGTGCTGTGTGGTTAGAATTTTTCATTATCTGTTACACCTAGCAGCGGTGTTGGGGCAATGGGAGGGCTCCCTTCCTGTTGCTCCTGTTAAGTATTTGGGGCTAACCTTTTTTCTTCCCACTGATCTGCGCATTTTTCGTTTTTCGGCTAGGAGGAGTGACGCCTTTTATGTCACTGACGCGCTGATTCGGTCCCTTGGGGCCCCCGTCGTCTCACTAGGTGGGAGGGCGGGGGCTCGAGGCGATCGGTTGGGGTGGTTAGTTTACGCAAATAGAATTTTTATTTCTATGCTGTGTACCTTACTTATGCTTATTAGAATATATTTGTGTGATTTTGGGCGCCGGTTCCAGCTTGGTTCCAATGCGCCTCAATCCTTCCTTGGGACACCTGATGGTCTCCGAGGGATGGACAGCTCTCCCCGGTTTAGGGGAAGCTGATTCTACTTTCACTTCTCAGAGCTTCCGGGGTTTCTCCCACCCGGAGCTCCACTTTTCTTTTCAGGGAGACCTACTTTTCTCTTTTCTTTTCTGTCTTTCCTTACCTTACCCAGTGATTCCTAGCTACACTCGATTGTGCCTAAAATATGCTTTATTTACAGGTTTTGCACTCCTACACTCTATCCTCAGGGACTCAACCTTTGCGGTTATGGATGCTGCTGTTCTTGGTCTCGTTTGGGACCTGGGTCTGCTACTGGTGAGTGAGGGCTGCCTTGGACGTGGTCCAGATTCTGAGATCCATGGCTGATTCACTAGATGTTAGGCTCCGCATTGCCTCTCATAATGTGCAAGGCATTAATTCTCCAATTAAACGAAGAAAGGTAATGGACCACTATAAATCTCTACATCTAGACATCATCATGCTTCAGGAAACTCACTTTCCTGTCCGGTATAGCCCCACTTTTATACACTCATACTTTCCTCAATTTTATCTAGCCAGTGCTGAAAACAAAACCAAAGGGGTTGCAATCCTGATCTCTAAGAAATGCACTTTTGTTAAAATATCTGACACTGTTGACCCAGAAGGGAGGTTTATCCTGGTGAAAGGCAAAATAGGAGACCAACTCTTCTCTTTGGTCTCGTATTATGCACCTAATAGAGGTCAGGCTAAATTTTTCAAATCGTTATTAGACACACTATCCCCCGAATTGGAGGGCACCATAGTCTTTGGGGGAGATTCCAATACAGCTCTAGACCAGGGTTTGGACAAATCAAAACCGCCAGGGTCCAGGGTAATACGTCCCACAAAAGAAAGCCTTAAAATCGCTAAAATCCTTCACGAATTTGGTTTAGCTAACACATGGAGAGAACTTAATCCCTCCAAAAGGGATTACACTCATTTTTCCCACCCTCACCTTACGTATGCTCGCATAGACCATATTCTCACTCCTTCTACCAGTCTACCGACAGTACTATCCGCCTCGATCAGAGATTCTGCTCTATCCGACCATTCCTTGGTAATTATATCCCTTGCACTGGGTCTTCCGGAAGGGTCGCGCTTGTTTTGGAGGCTGAATGAATCCTTGCTCTCAGACCCCGTCAGAGTCGCGGAGATTGAAAAGGCCCTGACAGAGTACTTTTCATTTAATGACACAGGAGAAGTTTCAGTTGAAACACTTTGGGCTGCTCACAAAGCTTTCATTAGGGGTAGGCTCATACAGATCTCCTCGCAAGTAAAAAAGGGAAGAAAAGCTGAAATTGAAAGATTGGAATCTGATTATCTTTCCCTTAAAGCTTTGCATAAACAAGATCCCTCCGGAACACCCATAAGTCAACTGGATAACGCCAGGTTGGCTCTTAACCTCGCTCTCACTACCCGGGCTGAGAAAGCAATTAGATGGAATAAACATAAATTTTATACTCAGGCAGACAAATTCGGCCCCCTTCTTGCGTCCAAATTGACCCCTAAGCCTAAATTACTTTCAATGCCCAAGATTAAAATAGGTGGTCTTCCTCCTACAACCAATCCGACCAAAATCTTAGATGCTTTTCAGGGTTTCTACTCGAAACTTTATGAAGCTCCTACCCTCCCCTCCTCTGACTTATCCTCACGATTCCTTGAGGGACTTCCTATCCCTTCCTTGTCTGATACCCACAGGGATATAATGGACTCTCCAATAACGGAGGAGGAAGTAAGGGGTGTGGTTAAGAGTCTCCGAAGCGGTTCGGCCCCTGGCCCTGATGGTCTTTCTGTCCCCTATTACAAAAAATTTATAGACGTTTTGACGCCTCAATTAACGAAATTTTTTAATTTTAAAGCCAAAGGAGACCCCTTTGACTCCCAAATTAATACAGCATTTATCACGGTGATACCAAAGCCAGACAAGAATCCTGAGGATGTCTCTAATTATCGGCCAATTTCCCTTATCAACAATGACCTCAAGATCCTAACTAAAATTTTGGCCAATAGGTTGGCTGGATTCATTGGGCACTATGTGCATAAAGACCAAGTGGGATTTATACCCGGCAGGCAAGGCCCTGACCAAATTAGACGTGCAATTGATCTGGTATCTATTCTGCAAACCAATTGGGCGGGAGGGAGCCACCAAAAAGGATTTCTGCTATCTCTGGACCTTCAGAAGGCCTTTGACTCCGTGTCCTGGCCCTATATCTTTAATATTCTAGAGAAATGGGGTTTTGGTACCAGATTCATGGGTATTATTAAGGCCCTGTACTCAAACCCTAGAGCTCTAGTCAGGATCAAAGGACATTACTCCTCCCCTTTCGGAATCAAACGAGGTACTCGACAAGGATGTCCGTTGTCCCCACTTATTTTTGCCATTGCAATTGAGACCCTGGCGATTGCTATACGACAGAACCCTAATATATCGGGGGTTCAGTGTGGAGGCCGGAACCACAAATGCGCCCTCTTTGCGGATGACATTCTGCTTTTTTTAACCTTCCCCCTATCCACTCTTCCCAACTTGAACCGCACTCTTGATGATTTCTCTTCGTTAGCGGGCCTATCCGTCAATTTTTCTAAGTCAGAGGCTCTGAATGTATCCCTTCCCCCTGATGTAGTTTCGGAACTGAAACTATCTTTTAAATTTAAGTGGAGTGATACCTCGATTCAATATCTGGGTATCGCCCTTTCCGCTAAGACTGAAACCTTATACGACCTTAATTACCCCCCTATCTTTAAAAAGCTGGATGCTGATCTGACCAGGTGGTCCAAACTCTACCTCTCCTGGTTGGGGAGGATCAACTCACTTAAAATGACGCTGCTCCCAAGGTTGCTTTATCTATTTCGCTCTCTTCCAATCCCGATCAGGAGAAATCATTTAAAATCTTTCCAAGGCAAACTGCTTAAATTTATCTGGGGTTCTTCAGGGTATCGTATACCACAGGATACACTCTTCCGTCACAGACACAAGGGTGGTTTGGGATACCCAGAGCTTCACAAATACTACCTTTCAGCTAGACTGGCTCAATTTTCCACCCTTTACTCCAAATTTGAGAGACCAGATTGGGTCGATATTGAACAACAAGCAGTCCCGTCTATTCCCCTGGATTTTTTGCTTTGTTTCCCTGCCAAGTCCCGCCCTTCCATTCTCTCTCCAGTACTCTCACAATCTTTTGCTTTATGGGACCGCCTCAAAGGAAATCCCTGCCTAACGTCCACTTCACGTCCTTTGGCACATATTTTCAATAATCCCGATTTTCCATATGGTCTGCAAACTTCTAACTTTAAGTGGTGGATGGATAAGGGGCTATATCGGATAGGCCAATATTTCACCTCTAGTGGTCCCATTTCCCTGAGCTACTGTATCCACACACTGAAGCTACCCGATGAAGAGATGGTCCACTTTAAACAAATATCCAATTTCCTGCATAGTATCTGGAGAACCAAACCCCTACCCCCTGATTTTACTGCTTATGAGATTTGGTGTGGACAAGCCATGGGGCGGAGGGGAGGCATTTCGGTGATCTATTCAGCCCTCACTCACCCAATTGATAAAACAACTTATATGACGGCTTGGGAGTCTGATTTTCAGAAATCCATTAGCTTGGAGTCTTGGCATAAAGCTGTCTCTAGATCGTTCAAGGGCATTCAGAATATATCCTTGGTAGAGGCGAATGTAAAGGTCATTACCAGATGGTATCTTACTCCCTCCAGATTGGCTGCTATGTTTTCGGATGCGGATCCTCTTTGTTTTAGGGGTTGCCAGCTTCGAGGCTCCATGGCCCACATCTGGTGGGAATGCCCTAGGATCCGCTCATTCTGGAGACTCATCTTCAATATGATTCACAGAGTGACCGGATTTCAGATCCCTAGGACCCCTGACGTAGCCTTGTTAAATGCCCTTATCCCCTCGCTTCCTAAATCTACACAACACCTAGTTCATTTCATCTTACTCGGCTCCAAAATATCCATAGCCAAATCCTGGAAACAGCCTAGGCCACTCATGTCAGTTGCTAAACAAAAAATCTCATGGATCATGGTTCAAGAAAAATTATCCAGTATATTAAATGACTCCGTTGCTAAGTTCCATGAGATTTGGACTCCTTGGGCTGTTTTTATTGATATCCCCCTTACCCAGGTTCCTGCACTTGTTTAACTGGAATCTAACGGGTAGATAGGCACTGAGCTTCCCCTCCTTACCCCTTCTCCCCTTCCCTCCCTTCTCTCTCTGTTTCCTTTTTCTCTATTCTTTTCTTCCTATCTCTATCAGTTGTTGGGTTATTATCTTTCAATATATGTGCTTTTGCAAGGTTACAATATGCACATGGATTATCCTCCCCCCCCCCCCCTTTTTTTTTTTTTTTTTTTATTTATCCTCTCAGACTGTATGCCAATAGGCTATTTGAATTGTGATTTACTCCTACAATTTTGGCTGTTCTAAAGCAAAAAGATGTGCATAGTCCATTAGAGTTATTAATATTTCGGATGACATATGTGACTGATGTAACCTTATTTTGAAACTTAATAAAAATGTATTGAAAGAGAAAAGAGGAAGTGCGTATTCTGTGTAGCCGGGTTTGTATCCCTCGGAGTACGGCGCCATCTACCGCACAGAGACCATCGCACCCACAGACACTCCGCAGTGTACAGATACTCCCTTCCTGGTGTTATCCTCACCCCTCCCCCTTCTCTCTGTATGAATGAGGCTTTGGGTCAGAAAAGGGAACTTTTGGGTTTTATAATCTGCTCATATTTGCTTTCCCTGGTTCCTCCTTCTCCCCTCATCAACATGTAGTGCCTGTGTACTTTCAGTCCAGGTGCTATTCTAAATTTAGAGGGGGATGAGAGAGTTACTTGGCTCTCATCCAAGTGATTTGTGAAAATTGGGCTTCTGTTATAGCTGGGATGTACTGTCGGTTCATTCTGTGTTCCTGAGGTGCCTTTCCACCCCTGGACGGCAGGTGGTGGCAGTGGAGTTCAAGCTGGAGCGCCTCTTGCCAGCAGCCAATCAGGAGGGGTTTTCCCTCGCGGGGCATGCTGGGGGAGGGTACTTCTTGAGCAGACGCCATTAGGCGGGGTTCTTGTTCCGGGTGTGGCACCCACCTTCAGGGTGACCACACATCACGGACCCCGGCGATATGGCCTACCAGGCCGGGGCGCACGTGCTACGTGGTGTTCTTGGTTCCGGGACCATGTTGGCCCGGGACAACTGAAGCTATGGCGGGGCCCCAGTAATCGACTGGGTCCCCAAGTCCTGAGGAGAGATCCCAAGCGAGATAGCTGTTCGGTGAGGAGTCAGCCTGAGGAGAGCCAAGAGAGGCAGGCAATCCAACAGGGCCTCGACAATTCATCGGGGATCAGGGTGACCGGACACTGAGGCTGCGTACACACCATCGGACCAAACCGATGAAAACGGACCGAGGTTCAGTTTCATCGGTCCAAACCGTCCGTGTGTACGGCCCATCGGTCTGTTGTCCTTCGGACAAAAATGAGAGAACTTGCTTTAAAATCGAACCGATGGACGGCTGACCATCGGTCCAAACCGATGGTTACTACACAAAAGCATCGGTTCAAAACCCGCGCATGCTCAGAATCAAGTCGACGCATGCTTGGAAGCATTGAACTTCGTTTTTTTCAGCACGTCGTTGTGTTTTACGTCACCGCGTTCTGACCCGATCGGATTTTGAACTGATGGTGTGTACACACATCAGACCATCAGGCCACTTCAGCGGTGAACCGATGAAAATGGTCCGTCGGACCATTCTCATCGAATGAACCGGTCGTGTGTACGCGGCCTGAGAGGTTGGATTTCAGCAACCTGTCAGTCGGTGACTCAAAACAAGGAAAACTACCTGAGGGGGATTCAGGTACCAATATTACTGAGCAAGATTTACTTCACTATCTACATTCTAGAGAAGGGTCTGTGGCAGAGGTTCCACTCTAATTTCCATCCCTACCAAGTCAGTGGCAGAGACTTGTTTCTTCTCAAGGTTCCGAGTGATACTCTGGCTGCCAGGTCGGTGTGAGAGGCCTGCCCAGGTACACTATACCCACTCCGGCTGGAGTGGCGACTAAATTAAAAGTGTCATTGGCAGGGCTTTTTTTCAGGGGGAACTTGGTGGAACTCAGTTCCACCACCTCTGGCTCAGACACTTCGGGAGGGGGGGGGCTGCTCACCATATTCACTTGTAAGGTCAGAAGTCCAGTTTATGTGTTTACAAGTGACAGCTCTGCACTCTGTGTGTAACCCCCCCTGAACTCTGCACTCTGTATGTAATGCAATCTTGGTATTTAATGACCCTTTAAGACCTTCCTACTGTTTGTGAAATTTGACTGACCACACCCACTATTTGATGTGATTTGGGGTGTGTGTGTGGGTGGAGGGGTTTTGGGGGGTCGTGGTTGAGTTCCAGCACCTATTGTTTGAGAAAAAAAGCACTGGTCGTTGGAAGCCGGATTGTTTCCGTTGTTGTTAGGCCTGAATCTCCAATTCTCCTCCTCACCCATCTTTTACCTATCTACCTCAAGTTCACTGTTTGCCGTGTTGGGCGAGAATAAAAGCAAAAGAAAGATGGAAAGTGATGGAAGCTGAATGCTGGGGCCTTAGAATACATGGGGAAGGGGCCCCAACTCTGCGGTGCTCTGAAGGAGAGGAAATGTGAAGGGAAAATTTAAAAAAAAAAGCAATGTGCTGGTGATCTGCGCCTAAATGACAACAACCGACCTCTGACCTCTGCATTACTTACTACTGACCTCTGAACTCTGCATTACTTAATACTGACCTCTGAGCTCTGCATTACTACTGACCTCGGAACTCTGCATTACTTACTACTGACCTCTAAGCTCTGCAATACTTACTACTGACCTCTGAACTCTGCATCACTTACTACTGACCTTTGAACTCTGCATCACTTACTACTGACCTCTGAACTCTGCATCACTTACTACTGACCTCTGCATTACTTACTACTGACCTCTAAGCTCTGCAATACTTACTACTGACCTCTGAACTCTGCATCACTTACTACTGACCTTTGAACTCTGCATCATTTACTACTGACCTCTGAACTCTGCAACACTTACTACTGACCTCTGAACTCTGAATTACTTAGTACTGACCTCTGAACTCTGCATTACTTAATACTGACCTCTGACCTCTGCATTACTTACTACTGACCTCTGAGCTCTGCATCACTTACTACTGACCTCTGAACCCTGCATCACTTACTACTGACCTCTGAACTCTGCATTACTTACTACTGACCTCTGCATTACTTACTACTGACCTCTGAACTCTGCATTACTTACTACTGACCTCTGAACTCTGCATTACTTACTACTGACCTCTGCATTACTTACTACTGACCTCTGAACTCTGCATTACTTACTACTGACCTCGGAACTCTGCATTACTTACTACTGACCTCTGCATTACTTACTACTGACCTCTAAGCTCTGCAATACTTACTACTGACCTCTGAGCTCTGCATTACTTACTACTGACCTCTGAGCTCTGCATTACTTACTACTGACCTCTGAACTCTGCATTACTTACTACTGACCTCTAAGCTCTGCAATACTTACTACTGACCTCTGAGCTCTGCATCACTTACTACTGACCTTTGAACTCTGCATCACTTCCTACTGACCTCGGAACTCTGCATTACTTACTACTGACCTCTGAACTCTGCATTACTTACTACTGACCTCTGCATTACTTACTACTGACCTCGGAACTCTGCATTACTTACTACTGACCTCTGAACTCTGCATTACTTACTACTGACCTCTGCATTACTTACTACTGACCTCTGAGCTCTGCATCGCTTACTACTGACCTCTGAACTCTGCATCACTTACTACTGACCTCTGAAATCTGCATTACTTACTACTGACCTCTGAAATCTCCATTACTTACTACTGACCTTGGAACTCTGCATTACTACTGACCTTGGAACTCTGCATTACTTACTACTGACCTCTGCATCACTTACTACTGACCTCGGAACTCTGCATCACTTACTACTGACCTCTGAACTCTGCATTACTTAATACTGACCTCTGAGCTCTGCATTACTACTGACCTCGGAACTCTGCATTACTTACTACTGACCTCTAAGCTCTGCAATACTTACTACTGACCTCTGAACTCTGCATCACTTACTACTGACCTTTGAACTCTGCATCACTTACTACTGACCTCTGCATTACTTACTACTGACCTCTAAGCTCTGCAATACTTACTACTGACCTCTGAACTCTGCATCACTTACTACTGACCTTTGAACTCTGCATCATTTACTACTGACCTCTGAACTCTGCAACACTTACTACTGACCTCTGAACTCTGCATTACTTAATACTGACCTCTGAACTCTGCATTACTTACTACTGACCTATGAACTCTGCATTACTTACTACTGACCTCTGAACTCTGCATTACTACTGACCTCGGAACTCTGCATTACTTACTACTGACCTCTGAACTCTGCAATACTTACTACTGACCTCTGAACTCGGCATCACTTACTACTGACCTCTGAGCTCTGCATCGCTTACTACTGACCTCTGAACTCTACATCACTTACTACTGACCTCTGAACTCTGCATCACTTACTACTGACCTCTGAACTCTGCATTACTTACTACTGAACTCTGCATCACTTACTACTGACCTCTGAACTCTGCATTACTTACTACTGACCTCTGAGCTCTGCATTAATACTTACCTCTGAACTCTGCATCACTTACTGCTGACCTCTGAACTCTGCATCACTTACTACTGACCTCTGAACTCTGCATCACTTACTGCTGACCTCTGAACTCTGCATTACTTACTGCTGACCTCTGAACTCTGCATTACTTACTACTGACCTCTGCATTACTACTGACCTCTGAACTCTGCATCACTTACTACTGACCTCTGAACTCTGCATCACTTACTGCTGACCTCTGAACTCTGCATTACTTACTGCTGACCTCTGACCTCTGCATCACTGTAACGGTCAGGGGTTAACACCGTTTACGATATTCCATTCCACCAACCCACAACAGCTTATCCGACAATCCAGCAGACAGGACCCATTCCATTTCCCAGAATAAACGAGACACACAGCTCTGTTCTCTGAGTCAAACGAATGAATGCTTTAATGGTCACTCAGGCTTGTTATATACAGTTACAAGCATGCTACAGTAATCACAGGGACAATGAAACTCTCCACCCAAAACATCACACAATGGGTGCTTAACAAGTTCCCCCCTCAATCCACATCCCAGACTGACATTCTGGCACCGAATCGGAAGAGGAGTTAATTACTACAGCTGACAAGTTACATTCCACATCTATTATCAATAGTATTTTCACACAAAACAGTGTCATTAGCATACCCAATGATATATCTTAGGAGCAGACGTAATTAGCACAATGGACAACAGAATGCAATCACAGCAAGCCCCATCACTACAGCCAGGTGGACTTAATTAACATCTCAACAGTCTATGTTACACATTGAATGAGACACTCTTATTGAACTGTTGGGGTCAGAATAAACCACCTGTAATATGTCAAGATCTCCTGTAATACATGAATTATCATTTCTCAGTCACCCTATGCCCAAAAGGGACACAGGGTGACCCTAGACCCAAGAGTCATTAGTGACGCTGGCACAGGAGTACCCCTCATCCTTCAAAAGTCTCTGGGTGTCACGGGCCATTCCGTTACATCTCTCCCCTTTCGGGGGGAGACTAACACAGGAGGGGACCCCAAACGGGTTGACTCCGAAGTTAGTCAGTAGTTCCAGTCCTCCAATGCTGGTATCCATACCGTACCCCAAATATATTGCTCCAAACAGGGCATTACTCACCCAGCCAACCTCTGCCTCTCTCAGAGAACATGCCTGCCGCTGGGGAGAGGCCTGGACTGGCCCTTCTCCCTGGAGTCCTTTCAGCCGCTGGAGAGAAGACAGGGCGACTGGGCTCAGTTCATCATGCTGCTGGGGATCTGGGCCAACTGCCCCCCATCCCTGGGGTATACCAGTGAAGACTGAAGTCCCATCCACTACCACAGGAACTCCCTCTCCTGCTAGTTGAGAGCAGAGGCCTGTGGCACTCTGCTCTGTTGCCAGCTCTTCTGCTGGGTTGCTGTGAGGGGAGACCACAGTCCCATCCCCCGATATCAGCTCAAGCTGCAGTTGTGTGCTGCGGTCAGCAGCATCCTGCCCTGCTGCCAGTGATTCAGCTGGGAGTGAAAGCTTTACAACCTCAGCTTGTTGCTGGATAGAGAGGCCAACCGCCCCGGCTCCCTGAAACTCCACACCATCCGCTTCGGCTTTAGGGATGGCAATCTCCATATTTTCCACTGCCGATTCATCAGCCAGGATTTCAGAGCTGTCATCTGAAATGTCCTAATAGTCCCAGGCAACGGGAGCCCCACCTTGCTGCTGAGCAGAGTCTAGCAGCTGTCTGTAGGCGATCTCCAGCTCCCATTCCTGAATGGCCAGAAACTCCAAATCTTCCTGTAACCAGTGCCCTTCCGAGACATTCAGTTTTTCCTCTCTGTGCTCCATTATTTCCTCCAAGCGCCACTCCCTATCATCCCCGAAGTCGGGATAACTGGACATTCTCCAATACAACAATCCCAGGCCATCATAGTCATAGCCTTCCGTGGGGCTGTCATCTGCTGACCACGGGCACTCTTGGGCTACACACCACCGGAGGGCTCTGTAGCTCTCGTCCAAACGCATCTCTGCCCGGATCAGCCTGCTTAACTCGGCTTTCCACTCCTGCTTCGGTTGCTCCCCAATAACGGCATTCGTACGTCATACTGCGGCCAGTACCTTACATGGATGGAGGGGAGGACCTTCCCCTGGTGTTGCTGCTCAAGAGCTAGCGCTTCCTTCCAGAGTTGGCAACGAATCACATCCGATCATCCCAGCAGGGCCTCCTCTGATACTGGTCCTCTGTGCTGTATCCGCATCTCATGTAACCTTCTTCTGAATTCCTCTTCCATGGAGACTGGTCTCTGTACGTCTCCTCTCTCTTCAGTTGGTGCTGCTGTGACTTCTGCTGTTGCAGCACCTCTTTGATGTAGCCAAGTGGCATCCACATCCGCTATAACCAGGTCTATGATCTCCGGTGGAGGATTGGGACCATACTGTGCCAGTCCTCGTTTAACAGCCCGATCAAAACTTTGGGCCAAATCCTCAAAAGAGATACGACGGAGTAACTGCTGTTACTCCGTCGTATCCCTGGTCCTAACTATGGAACTGATCCACAGAATCAGTTTTTCATAGTTAGGGAGAAGATCCGGCATGTGTAATTGAATTACACTGTCGGATCTTAAGGATGCAATTCTAGGCCGGCCGCTAGGTGGCGAGGCCATTGCGGCCGGCCTAGAATATGCAAATGAACATTTACGGCGATCCACGAACGTTCCGACGGGCCCGTCGCGCCAATTCTACGTCGTTTACGTCGAGTTACGCCGCGTAAAACTAGGGCTCAGCCCTAGCTCTCTTAAGCCATGTTAAGTATGGCCGTCGTTCCCGCGTCGAAATTGAAATTCTACGTCGTTTGCGTAAGACGTTCGTGAATGGCGCTGGACGCCATTTACGTTAACGTTTAAGCAAATGACGTCGGAGCGACGTCAGTTAGCGCAATGCACGTCGGGTAAGTTACCCGACGGAGCATGCGCAGTACGCCCGGCGCGGGAGCGCGCCTAATTTAAATGGGAATCGCCCATTTGTATTAGGAATGCCTTGCGCCGGACGGAGTTAAGTTACACCGCCGCAAATTTCCAGGTAAGTGCTTTGTGGATCGGCACCTAACTTGGGAGATTTGCGGCGGAGTAACTTAAATCCGAAAAGTTAAGTTGCGCTCGGCGGCTGTGGATCAGGCCCTTTCTTCCTTGGGTGTCCTGTCTGTTACGCCGGGCCTCTCAGCTCTATCCATTTCCACAAGTTCTGCGATAATGTCCCTTTTCTTACGGTTGCTGGCCGGTCTGCCCCGGCTCTCCAGTAAGTCCATGAGGGAAGAGAGCTTCAGACGTTCATACTGTGTCTCCATTGTCCTGTGTCCTTGTAGCTGTTCTTCTGGCGATGGAATCATCCCACTGCTAGCCAACAATTGTAACGGTCACCACCGTTTACGATTTTCCCATTCCACCAACCATGACAGCTTATCTGACACTCCACAATCCAGCAGACAGGACCCATTCCATTCCCCAGAAGGACGAGACACACATCTCTGTCTCTGGTTCAAACGAATGAATGCTTTAATGGTCACTCAGCCTTGTTATATACAGTTACAAGCATGCTACTGTAATCACAGGGACAATGAAACACTCCACCCAAAACATCACACAATGGGTGCTTAACGAGTCCCCCCCCCCCAATCCACATCCCAGACAGACATTCTGGCACCGAATCTAGAGGAGTTAATTACTATAGCTGACAAGTCACATTCCACATCTATTATCAATAGTATCTTCACACAAAACAGTGTCATTAGCATACCCAATGATATATCTTAGGAGCAGACGTAATTAGCACAATGGACAATAGAATGCAATCACAGCAAGCCCCATCACTACAGCCAGGTGGACTTAATTAACATCTCAATAGTCTATGTTACACATTGAATGAGACACTCTTATTGACCTGTTGGGGTCAGAATAAACCACCTGTAATATGTCAAGATATCCTTTTTTTACTACTGACCTCTGCACTGTGCGTTTTTTTTACTACTGACCTCTGCACTGTGCATTGTTTTACTACTGACCTCTGCACTGTGCATTTTTTTACTAATGACCTCTGCACTGTGCATTGTTTTACTACTGACCTCTGCACTGTGCATTTTTTTACTAATGACCTCTGCACTGTGCATTTTTTTACTAATGACCTCTGCACTGGGCGTTTTTTTTACTACTGAGCTCTGCACTGTGCATTTTTTTTTACTACTGAGCTCTGCACTGTGCATTTTTTTTACTACTGAGCTCTGCACTGTGCATTTTTTTTACTGCTGACCTCTGCACTGTGCGTTTTTTCTACTGACCTCTGCACTGTGCGTTTTTTTTTTACTACTGACCTCTGCACTGTGCGTTTTTTTACTACTGACCTCTGCACTGTTCGTTTTCTTTACTACTGACCTCTGCATTGTGCGTTTTCTTTACTACTGACCTCTGCACTGTGCGTTTTCTTTACTACTGACCTCTGCACTGCGCATTGTTTTACTACTGACCTCTGCACTGTGCATTTTTTTACTAATGACCTCTGCACTGTGCGTTTATTTTACTACTGACCTCTGCACTGTGCGTTTTCTTTACTACTGACCTCTGCACTGTGCGTTTTTTCTACTGACCTCTGCACTGTGCGTTTATTTTACTACTGACCTCTGCACTGTGCGTTTTCTTTACTACTGACCTCTGCACTGTGCATTGTTTTACTACTGACCTCTGCACTGTGCATTTTTTTACTACTGACCTCCGCACTGTGCGTTTTTTTTTGCTACTGACCTCTGCACTGTGCGTTTTTTTACTACTGACCTCTGCACTGTGCGTTTTTTTTACTACTGACCTCTGCACTGTGCGTTGTTTTACTACTGACCTCTGCACTGTGCGTTTTTTTTACTACTGACCTCTGCACTGTGCATTTTTTTTTCTACTGACCTCTGCACTGTGCGTTTTTTTTACTACTGACCTCTGCACTGTGCGTTTTTTTTTTACTACTGAACTCCACACTGTTCTTTTTTTTTTACTACTGACCTCTGCACTGTGCGTTTTTTTTACTACTGACCTCTGCACTGTGCATTTTTTTTTACTACTGAGCTCTGCACTGCATTTTTTTTACTGCTGACCTCTGCACTGTGCGTTGTTTTTCTACTGACCTCTGCACTGTGCGTTTTTTTTACTACTGACCTCTGCACTGTGCATTTTTTTTTTACTACTGAACTCCACACTGTTCTTTTTTTTTTTACTACTGACCTCTGCACTGTGTGTTTTTTTTACTACTGACCTCTGCACTGTGCATTTTTTTTTACTACTGAGCTCTGCACTGTGCGTTTTTTTTCTACTGACCTCTGCACTGTGCATTCCTTACTACTGACCCCTGCACTGTGCGTTCTTTTACTACTGACCTCTGCACTGTGCGTTCTTTTACTACTGACCTCTGCACTGTGTTTTTTTTACTACTGACCTCTGCAGTGTGTTTTTTTTACTACTGACCTCTGCACTGTGCATTTTTTTTTCTACTGACCTCTGCACTGTGCGTTTTTTTACTACTGACCTCTGCACTGTGCGTTTTTTTTTTTACTACTGAACTCCACACTGTTCTTTTTTTTTTACTACTGACCTCTGCACTGTGCGTTTTTTTTACTACTGACCTCTGCACTGTGCATTTTTTTTTACTACTGAGCTCTGCACTGCATTTTTTTTACTGCTGACCTCTGCACTGTGCATTTGTTTTTCTACTGACCTCTGCACTGTGCGTTTTTTTTACTACTGACCTCTGCACTGTGCATTTTTTTTTACTACTGAGCTCTGCACTGTGCGTTTTTTTTACTACTGACCTCTGCACTGTGCATTTTTTTTTACTACTGAGCTCTGCACTGTGCGTTTTTTTTCTACTGACCTCTGCACTGTGCATTCCTTACTACTGACCCCTGCACTGTGCGTTCTTTTACTACTGACCTCTGCACTGTGCGTTCTTTTACTACTGACCTCTGCACTGTGCGTTCTTTTACTACTGACCTCTGCACTGTGCGTTCTTTTACTACTGACCTCTGCACTGTGTTTTTTTTACTACTGACCTCTGCAGTGTGTTTTTTTTACTACTGACCTCTGCACTGTGCATTACTGGTGCTAAAAAGGTAGCTCTGAGTATATTCTTGCAGTGAGATTTATAATTTTTTTATTGTTTATTAGTCACCTCCTGCCCCTCCCCCTGCACTGTATCCGTGTCACACACTCCGCCCTCTGCAAGGGTTAAATCTCGCCCGGCAGACATCGGATGTCCCCGCCCACTGGATGGGAAAGATAATCAAGTCTTCACTTCCTACACTATATATAGTCTGCCCCGCCTACAACCTAAAATCCCCTCCCCCCTCCCCGTACTTCCCCCAGAAGCTTTCACGGGAATCCCAGAATATATTATCAGATGTGATTCCGAGTCACCGTATTTTATATCCTCCTCGTCTGTGTGACACGCCCCCAAAATATACACTATATTACCAAAAGTATTGGGACGCCTGCCTTTACACACACCATGGCCCGGATTCAGATACAGTTGTGTATCTATCGGCGGGCGTAGCGTATCTCAGATACGTTACGCCGCCGTAACATAGGGCGCACGTGCCGTATTCAGAAAGAACTTGCGCCCTAAGTTAAGGCGGCGTAGCGTATGTGGTCCGGCGTAAGCCCGCGGAATTCAAATTCTCCATGCAGTGGGCGTGTTGTATGGTAATGAAGGCTGACCCCACGTAAATGACGTTTTTGGCTAACGGCGCATGCGTCGTCCGTGAAAGTATCCCAGTGCGCATGCTCCAAATTAACCCGCAAAAAGCCAATGCTTTCAACGTGAACGTAAATTACGCCCAGCCCTTTTCGCGAACGACTTAATCGACGGAAAATTAGACGCTGGCCCGACGTCCATACTTTACATAGGATACGCCTCATATAGCAGGGGTAACTTTACGCCGGAAAAAGCCTTACGTAAACGACGTAAAAAAATGCGCCGGGCGGACGCATGTTTTTGAATCGGCGTATCTACCTAATTTGCATATTCCTCACGTAAATCTACGGAAGCGCCACCTAGCGGCCAGCGTAAATATGCAACTAAGATACGACGGCGTAAGAGACGCCGGTCGGATCTTAGAGAAATCTATGCGCAACTGATTCTATGAATCAGGCGCATAGATACGACCCCACACACTCAGAGATACGACGGCGTAACTCCTATCTTAATCCGGGCCACGAACTTTAATGACGTCCCAGTCTTAGTCCGGAGGGTTCAATATTGAGTTGGCTCCGCCCTTTGCAGCTATAACACCTTCACCATTATGGTGTGGGGGGTTGTTCCTCAGGGGTTGGGCTTGGCCCCTTAGTTCCAGTGAAGGGAACTCTTAAGGCGTCGGCATACCAAGACAATACGGACAATTTCATGTTCCCAACTTGTGGGAGGAGTTTGGGGGAAGGCCCCTCCCTGTCCCAACATGACTGCCCACCAGTGCACAAAGCAAGGGTTCATAGAGACATGGATGAGCAAGTTTGAGGCGGAGGAACTTGGCTGGCCTGCACAGAGTCCTGACCTCAACCCGATAGAACACCAGGCCATTTTTTTGCAATTCAGCACTGCGTCGCTTTAACTGACAATTGCGCGGTTGTGCGACGCTCTACCCAAACAAAATAGATTTCCTTTTTCCCCACAAATAGACATACAGCTCTGCTCTCTCTCCTTGTACAGGGGGACTGCTCTTGTCTCCGCCCCCTCCTGTTGTTTTCTGTGGTGCGTGGAGCCTGCTGTCCCCTCCCTCAGCTCTGCTCTCTCCTTGTGTAGGGTGACTGCTCTTGTCTCCGCCCCCTCCTGTTGTTTTCTGTAGTGGGTGGAGCCTGCTGTCCCCTCCCACAGCTCTGCTCTCTCCTTGTAGGGTGACTCCTCTTGCCTCCGCCCCCTCCTGTTGTTTTCTGTAGTGGGTGGAGACTGCTCGGCCCCTCCCACAGCTCTGCTCTCTGTCCTTGTGCAGGAGGACTGGTCTTGTCTCCGCCCCCTCCTGTTGTTTTCTGTAGTGGGTGGAGCCTGCTGTCCCCTCCCTCAGCTCTGCTCTCTCCTTGTAGGGTGACTCCTCTTGCCTCCGCCCCCTCCTGTTGTTTTCTGTAGTGGGTGGAGACTGCTCGGCCCCTTCCACAGCTCTGCTCTCTGTCCTTGTGCAGGAGGACTGCTCTTGTCTCCGCCCCTCCTGTTGTTTTCTGTAGTGGGTGGAGCCTGTTGGACCCCTCCCATAGCTCTGCTCTCTCTCCTTGTGCAGGAGGACTGCTCTTGTCTCCGCCCCCTCCTGTTGTTTTCTGTAATGGGTGGAGCCTGCAAGGGCCCCTCCCACAGCTCTGCTCTCTCTCCTTGTGCAGGAGGACTGCTCTTGTCTCCGCCCCCTCCTGTTATTTTCTGTAGTGGGTGGAGCCTGCTCGGCCCCTCCCACAGCTCTGCTCTCTCTCCTTGTAGGGTGAATGCTCTTGTCTCCGCCCCCTCCTGTTGTTTTCTGTATTTGGAGAAAAAGGGATAGGATCTGACTGGTCTAGACTCAGTAATAATGTTTTTAACAATAGCACCTCATCCCAAAATTATATATGGGAAAGTAGAACAGCAGCGGGACTATAACGGTGCATGCAGAGACCAATAAAGAAAAATAGAACCAATACTATAAATTTTAATGATTTATTAAAAAGACACAAAGTAGCGTCAGGTTGTAAGGCATTTCATAGGTTATACAAAAGCCTACTACACAGATCAACAACCTGATCACTAATACAAGATTAAAAAGTTCCCGTAACAGACATTGGTACTCTAACAGAGATCGCAACCTGGTTGGTAAACCCTATATATTTCGCCCGGTTAGGCTTCTTCAGGGGTGGTTGGGATCAGAGTTTAGGATTCTGATAATGACATATGGAAAAAGAAAATTAGTAATTTATACATACATACATTAAATATACATAGACAATAAATGAAGTCGCTCAGCCAGTGTATAACACATAGTGCCCACCTGCTAGTCCGTAGTGGGAATAGAAAAATTACAGGGTGCGTATATACCCTGATTCCATCACATGCCTGGCAGATCAGGCCGGATGAGCACAAGTTGACAGCCACAAGGATACCCTAGGCAGGAGAAAGTGAGAGGCCGCCGCGGATGGAATTCACAGCGTCCCAAACCATCGGAGGGGTAAGGGGGGCACCCAAATAGCAGGGTGACCAACTGTGGAGAAGAATAACAACATCAGTGTCTAATACAATAAAAATGTTTAATAAGAATATTTATAGAAAATAATCAGAAAAAGTGTACACTCACAGTGCTTAAATGAACGGGTATAGCATCTGTGGAGGCATGCGCCCAGCTTGAGACCGAATGCTTGTCAAATCTGTAACAAGCTAAGTCAAATAATGTGTCACAAACTAAGCAGAAAAATAGTTGTTGGAAATCAGACAGAAAAAAGGGGGAATGAAAGAACAGTAAGAAAATGAAGCAAGAAAAAAGGATAGAATGAAGTAAACAATAGTTTACTTCTGTATTCCAAATATCAATATAATAATTATAATGGTCTTCAGCAAAAAGCTATTCCATAATAGGATCAAAGAATAAAAGTATAAAGAAGTATATTGAAGTAAAAAATCCGCTCATAAGAAAAAGTTTAATTAGAAAAGTAAGCCAGGAAGGGCTTGGTAGGAACACAGTTGGTGAGAGACATAATAGTTAGTTTAAGCAGGGAATGCGTTTTGTATAAACAGCAGCTATTAGGCATGATAGAGAAAATACCTGGTCAATCGCGCTGCAGCAGCACGAGTTGTCTCCACAGGAGTGTACAACACACTGACGCTCCAGCACAGGACATAGTCCTGATATACCCCTAGGCCCCTCCCACACGTCCGTGCGTCAGAGGAGGCGCGGTCGGGCGTGAGTGGACACATAGTGTCAGTGCGCAGACGCCCCACACTGATGCTTAGCGTGAGGCCTACAATCCCCAGCAGCCCCTGGGTTGGAAGGCGTGGACGGCCGAATGATCGGCCAATCACAATGCGCCGGGGGAGGGGCACCGTCAAAGAGCGGCGCGGCCAATAGGCAGGGAAAAGAACCCCATGTCTAAGAGCCGGGAGTGGCCAGAACGCCGGTGGATGGGGCGGGGGAGCCAGCAATCAGGGGGGTGAAGGAAAACCACTGACAGAAACGGGCTCACAAAGTGAAGCCCTTGGGTGTCCAAATGGAGGGAGACATACAGTGAAAAAGCAAACGCGGCAGCAACACAAATCCAGCAGTGTAAACAAAGGGGGGATGATCCAACGGGCAAAGAAAAAGCAACTTGGTATGATAAAAGGATATGTCATGGCCCAGAACTTAAAAAGGGCAGGGCCATTGAAAAGCCCAGTATGGAAATAGGCAGGGTGACACAAGCATATATAAAATGGCAGAGCGATTGACAACAGAGTTCATATATATCAATAGTGATTGTAAAACAAAATAGTAATTGAAATCAAACAGCATCTATAGCATTTGTATACACAAATAATATTTCATACATGTACATCAATTAGCAAAATGCCAGAATAGCCAAGAGAAGAAAAACAGACAAAGGAAGAGAAAAGGAAAAAGAAAAACAGGCAGAAAGATCAGGGGAGAAAGTGAGGCATATAGAGGGAGAGAAGGACAAGAAGGGGTGGAAAAAGAGGAAGGGGAATCAAAAGATAAAGGGAAGGGAAGTGGGGGAAAGTGGGACGGGGGAGGGGGAAAAAAAAAAAAAAAAGAGAGGAAAGGAAAATAGAAAACAAGACAAAACAAACAAATGATGCAGAGTGACAGGCATCATATATTTCATGCTGGAACAACCCAGACGGTCGCCCGATGAGAGCATGGCAAGTCAAACAGTAGGGCGCAGGGGCAGCAGGATTAAGACACCTCAAATAGATAGCCCTTACAGGAAAGATTTAAAGCTGATATATTCATTCAGTCCTGGATAATGGGTGGCGTTTAAAGTTTGTATCCATTTGGTTTCGAGTTGCAGAAGACTGCGATCAATACCCCCACCCCTAACATGTGTAGGCACATGTTCCAGGGCAGTGAATTTCACCATAGTCGGCTCGAAATTATGTTCATGTCCAACATGCCGACTAATGGCAGTGGTGGACAATTTTTTCCGAATGGGTCCAATGTGGTCTGATATACGTTTGTGGAAAGGTCTTTTCGTCTTGCCTACGTAGAAGCACCCACATAGGCATTTGGCCAGGTACACCACGGGGGCAATGTAGTAGTCATGAACGTAAAAGACTACGAACATATGTGTTACAAGATCCTTGAAAATAAGGATTGGTACCGCCCCATATCTCAGTCAGTAATTCTAAACTTTAATAATGAATACTACGCCCTTATCACTCAGGCCTATCGACAGGGCCTGATTGACAAGGATACGTGGAACTTTTTGAATACTCAGGAACCCAGGGTTCCTACAATGTACGCCCTACCTAAGATTCATAAATCTCTTAAATGCCCACCAGGTAGACCCATAGTATCGGGCTGTGCGGGATTAACAGAAAATGCCAGCTCTCTGGTTGATAATTATCTTCGCCCGCATGTTACCGCCCTGTCCTCGTACATCAAGGACACGATTGATCTTTTGCAAACTATCGACGGCATATCAGTCCCACCCAATACCTGGCTGGTTGCTATCGATATTGAAAGTCTCTATAACGCAATCCCCCACGATAGGGGTATTGAAGTTGTGGGCAAAATTCTAAAGGATAGAGGCGACCAGGCAGAACCCTATAATATGTTTATCCTGGGTCTACTTAAGTTCATCCTCACCAGAAATGTGTTCATGTTTGGACTCTCCCACTTCCTCCAGGTGCAGGGGGTTGCGATGGGGACTAAATGTGCCCCATCGTATGCCAACCTGTACCTGGGGGGGTGGGAGAAGGAGCTCTTTTCCGATGATGAATCCTCGATGTATCTGTGCCACGTTATTTCGTGGTACAGATACATCGATGACGTTCTGCTACTGTGGTCTGGTGGCAGAACGGAACTTGAGTTATTCATGAACAGATTGGCCAAAAATACCTTTAATCTTAAGTTTACCATGGAATGCAGTCAAAAATCGATTAATTTTCTAGATCTTACCATTTTCATTGGATCGGATGGAACTGTCTACTCTTCTCTCTTTCGTAAGCCTTCTGCAGGTAACACCATTCTACATGCCTCTAGCGGCCATCCGCAGTCGCTTGTAAAAAGCATACCCTACAGCCAATACATTAGATTAAAAAGGAATTGTGTCCTTAAGAAAGATTATGAAATAGCTGCCAAAAGTCTATATTTTCGTTTGAAAGATAGAGGGTATAGTCACAATATCCTGAAGAAGGCCTACAATCGAGCTGCGAGTATTGACCGCAGAGACCTGATTTTTCCCCCCAAAAGGGTTAACTCCCTGCAACCAATACGTCTGCTTACTCAGTATTCTGCTTGCCATGCACAGTTTAGGGAAATTTTGGATAGGTATTGGCCATTATTACTGGCTGACAATACTGTCAATAAATTTATTAAGGATCGACCAGAAGTTACTTACCGAAGAGCACCATCTCTACGGGACAAACTCGTTCAGAGTCATCATAATCCCCTAGAACATTCCTCACATACAATCAACGGCACCTTTTCATGTAAAGGATGCCATATGTGTCCTTTTATTTTAAGTGGATCGACAGTCGTCCTGCCTGGTGGACGTACCCACACTATCCGGCATCGGGTCACATGCCAGACTGTTGGCGTGGTGTACCTGGCCAAATGCCTATGTGGGTGCTTCTACGTAGGCAAGACGAAAAGACCTTTCCACAAACGTATATCAGACCACATTGGACCCATTCGGAAAAAATTGTCCACCACTGCCATTAGTCGGCATGTTGGACATGAACATAATTTCGAGCCGACTATGGTGAAATTCACTGCCCTGGAACATGTGCCTACACATGTTAGGGGTGGGGGTATTGATCGCAGTCTTCTGCAACTCGAAACCAAATGGATACAAACTTTAAACGCCACCCATTATCCAGGACTGAATGAATATATCAGCTTTAAATCTTTCCTGTAAGGGCTATCTATTTGAGGTGTCTTAATCCTGCTGCCCCTGCGCCCTACTGTTTGACTTGCCATGCTCTCATCGGGCGACCGTCTGGGTTGTTCCAGCATGAAATATATGATGCCTGTCACTCTGCATCATTTGTTTGTTTTGTCTTGTTTTCTATTTTCCTTTCCTCTCTTTTTTTTTTTTTTTCCCCCTCCCCCGTCCCACTTTCTCCCACTTCCCTTCCCTTTATCTTTTGATTCCCCTTCCTCTTTTTCCACCCCTTCTTGTCCTTCTCTCCCTCTATATGCCTCACTTTCTCCCCTGATCTTTCTGCCTGTTTTTCTTTTTCCTTTTCTCTTCCTTTGTCTGTTTTTCTTCTCTTGGCTATTCTGGCATTTTGCTAATTGATGTACATGTATGAAATATTATTTGTGTATACAAATGCTATAGATGCTGTTTGATTTCAATTACTATTTTGTTTTACAATCACTATTGATATATATGAACTCTGTTGTCAATCGCTCTGCCATTTTATATATGCTTGTGTCACCCTGCCTATTTCCATACTGGGCTTTTCAATGGCCCTGCCCTTTTTAAGTTCTGGGCCATGACATATCCTTTTATCATACCAAGTTGCTTTTTCTTTGCCCGTTGGATCATCCCCCCTTTGTTTACACTGCTGGATTTGTGTTGCTGCCGCGTTTGCTTTTTCACTGTATGTCTCCCTCCATTTGGACACCCAAGGGCTTCACTTTGTGAGCCCGTTTCTGTCAGTGGTTTTCCTTCACCCCCCTGATTGCTGGCTCCCCCGCCCCATCCACCGGCGTTCTGGCCACTCCCGGCTCTTAGACATGGGGTTCTTTTCCCTGCCTATTGGCCGCGCCGCTCTTTGACGGTGCCCCTCCCCCGGCGCATTGTGATTGGCCGATCATTCGGCCGTCCACGCCTTCCAACCCAGGGGCTGCTGGGGATTGTAGGCCTCACGCTAAGCATCAGTGTGGGGCGTCTGCGCACTGACACTATGTGTCCACTCACGCCCGACCGCGCCTCCTCTGACGCACGGACGTGTGGGAGGGGCCTAGGGGTATATCAGGACTATGTCCTGTGCTGGAGCGTCAGTGTGTTGTACACTCCTGTGGAGACAACTCGTGCTGCTGCAGCGCGATTGACCAGGTATTTTCTCTATCATGCCTAATAGCTGCTGTTTATACAAAACGCATTCCCTGCTTAAACTAACTATTATGTCTCTCACCAACTGTGTTCCTACCAAGCCCTTCCTGGCTTACTTTTCTAATTAAACTTTTTCTTATGAGCGGATTTTTTACTTCAATATACTTCTTTATACTTTTATTCTTTGATCCTATTATGGAATAGCTTTTTGCTGAAGACCATTATAATTATTATATTGATATTTGGAATACAGAAGTAAACTATTGTTTACTTCATTCTATCCTTTTTTCTTGCTTCATTTTCTTACTGTTCTTTCATTCCCCCTTTTTTCTGTCTGATTTCCAACAACTATTTTTCTGCTTAGTTTGTGACACATTATTTGACTTAGCTTGTTACAGATTTGACAAGCATTCGGTCTCAAGCTGGGCGCATGCCTCCACAGATGCTATACCCGTTCATTTAAGCACTGTGAGTGTACACTTTTTCTGATTATTTTCTATAAATATTCTTATTAAACATTTTTATTGTATTAGACACTGATGTTGTTATTCTTCTCCACAGTTGGTCACCCTGCTATTTGGGTGCCCCCCTTACCCCTCCGATGGTTTGGGACGCTGTGAATTCCATCCGCGGCGGCCTCTCACTTTCTCCTGCCTAGGGTATCCTTGTGGCTGTCAACTTGTGCTCATCCGGCCTGATCTGCCAGGCATGTGATGGAATCAGGGTATATACGCACCCTGTAATTTTTCTATTCCCACTACGGACTAGCAGGTGGGCACTATGTGTTATACACTGGCTGAGCGACTTCATTTATTGTCTATGTATATTTAATGTATGTATGTATAAATTACTAATTTTCTTTTTCCATATGTCATTATCAGAATCCTAAACTCTGATCCCAACCACCCCTGAAGAAGCCTAACCGGGCGAAATATATAGGGTTTACCAACCAGGTTGCGATCTCTGTTAGAGTACCAATGTCTGTTACGGGAACTTTTTAATCTTGTATTAGTGATCAGGTTGTTGATCTGTGTAGTAGGCTTTTGTATAACCTATGAAATGCCTTACAACCTGACGCTACTTTGTGTCTTTTTAATAAATCATTAAAATTTATAGTATTGGTTCTATTTTTCTTTATTGGTCTCTGCATGCACCGTTATAGTCCCGCTGCTGTTCTACTTTCCCATATGTTGTTTTCTGTAGTGGGTGGAGCCTGCTGTCCCCTCCCATAGCTCTGCTCTCTCTCCTTGTAGGGTGACTCCTCTTGCCTCCGCCCCCTCCTGTTGTTTTCAGTAGTGGGTGGAGCCTGCTGTCCCCTCCCACAGCTCTGCTCTCTCTCCTTGTAGGGTGACTGCTCTTGTCTCCGCCCCTCCTGTTGTTTTCTGTAGTGGGTGGAGACTGCTGTCCCCTCCCACAGCTCTGCTCTCTCCTTGTAGGGTGACTCCTCTTGCCTCCGCCCCCTCCTGTTGTTTTCAGTAGTGGGTGGAGCCTGCTGTCCCCTCCCACAGCTCTGCTCTCTGTCCTTGTGCAGGAGGACTGCTCTTGTCTCCGCCCCCTCCTGTTATTTTCTGTAGTGGGTGGAGCCTGCTCGGCCCCTCCCACAGCTCTGCTCTCTCTCCTTGTAGGGTGACTGCTCTTGTCTCCGCCCCCTCCTGTTGTTTTCTGTAGTGGGTGGAGCCTGCTGTCCCCTCCCATAGCTCTGCTCTCTCTCCTTGTAGGGTGACTCCTCTTGTCTCCGCCCCCTCCTGTTGTTTTCAGTAGTGGGTGGAGCCTGCTGTCCCCTCCCACAGCTCTGCTCTCTCTCCTTGTAGGGTGACTGCTCTTGTCTCCGCCCCTTCCTGTTGTTTTCTGTAGTGGGTGGAGCCTGCTGTCCCCTCCCACAGCTCTGCTCTCTGTCCTTGTGCAGGAGGACTGCTCTTGTCTCCGCCCCCTCCTGTTATTTTCTGTAGTGGGTGGAGCCTGCTCGGCCCCTCCCACAGCTCTGCTCTCTCTCCTTGTAGGGTGACTGCTCTTGTCTCCGCCCCCTCCTGTTGTTTTCTGAAGTGGGTGGAGCCTGCTGTCCCCTCCCACAGCTCTGCTCTCTCCTTGTAGGGTGACTGCTCTTGTCTCCGCCCCTCCTGTTGTTTTCTGTAGTGGGTGGAGCCTGCTGTCCCCTCCCATAGCTCTGCTCTCTCCTTGTAGGGTGACTCCTCTTGCCTCCGCCCCCTCCTGTTGTTTTCAGTAGTGGGTGGAGCCTGCTGTCCCCTCCCACAGCTCTGCTCTCTGTCCTTGTGCAGGAGGACTGCTCTTGTCTCCGCCCCCTCCTGTTGTTTTCTGTAGTGGGTGGAGACTGCTGTCCCCTCCCACAGCTCTGCTCTCTCCTTGTAGGGTGACTCCTCTTGCCTCCGCCCCCTCCTGTTGTTTTCAGTACTGGGTGGAGCCTGCTGTCCCCTCCCATAGCTCTGCTCTCTCTCCTTGTAGGGTGACTCCTCTTGCCTCCGCCCCCTCCTGTTGTTTTCTGTAGTGGGTGGAGCCTGCTGTCCCCTCCCACAGCTCTGCTCTCTGTCCTTGTGCAGGGTGACTGCTCTTGTCTCCGCCCCCTCCTGTTGTTTTCTGTAGTGGGTGGAGACTGCAGGGCCCCTCCCACAGCTCTGCTCTCTCCTTGTAGGGTGACTCCTCTTGCCTCCGCCCCCTCCTGTTGTTTTCAGTAGTGGGTGGAGCCTGCTGTCCCCTCCCATAGCTCTGCTCTCTCTCCTTGTAGGGTGACTCCTCTTGCCTCCGCCCCCTCCTGTTGTTTTCTGTAGTGGGTGGAGCCTGCTGTCCCCTCCCACAGCTCTGCTCTCTGTCCTTGTGCAGGGTGACTGCTCTTGCCTCCGCCCCCTCCTGTTGTTTTCAGTAGTGGGTGGAGCCTGCTGTCCCCTCCCACAGCTCTGCTCTCTGTCCTTGTGCAGGAGGACTGCTCTTGTCTCCGCCCCCTCCTGTTGTTTTCTGTAGTGGGTGGAGCCTGCTGTCCCCTCCCACAGCTCTGCTCTCTGTCCTTGTGCAGGGTGACTGCTCTTGCCTCCGCCCCCTCCTGTTGTTTTCAGTAGTGGGTGGAGCCTGCTGTCCCCTCCCACAGCTCTGCTCTCTGTCCTTGTGCAGGAGGACTGCTCTTGCCTCCGCCCCCTCCTGTTGTTTTCAGTAGTGGGTGGAGCCTGCTGTCCCCTCCCACAGCTCTGCTCTCTGTCCTTGTGCAGGAGGACTGCTCTTGTCTCCGCCCCCTCCTGTTGTTTTCTGTAGTGGGTGGAGACTGCTGTCCCCTCCCACAGCTCTGCTCTCTCCTTGTAGGGTGACTCCTCTTGCCTCCGCCCCCTCCTGTTGTTTTCAGTACTGGGTGGAGCCTGCTGTCCCCTCCCATAGCTCTGCTCTCTCTCCTTGTAGGGTGACTCCTCTTGCCTCCGCCTCCTCCTGTTGTTTTCTGTAGTGGGTGGAGCCTGCTGTCCCCTCCCACAGCTCTGCTCTCTGTCCTTGTGCAGGGTGACTGCTCTTGTCTCCGCCCCCTCCTGTTGTTTTCTGTAGTGGGTGGAGACTGCTGTCCCCTCCCACAGCTCTGCTCTCTCCTTGTAGGGTGACTCCTCTTGCCTCCGCCTCCTCCTGTTGTTTTCTGTAGTGGGTGGAGCCTGCTGTCCCCTCCCACAGCTCTGCTCTCTGTCCTTGTGCAGGAGGACTGGTCTTGTCTCCGCCCCTCCTGTTGTTTTCTGTAGTGGGTGGAGACTGCTGGGCCCCTCCCACAGCTCTGCTCTCTGTCCTTGTAGGGTGACTCCTCTTGTCTCCGCCCCCTCCTGTTGTTTTCTGTAGTGGGTGGAGCCTGCTGTCCCCTCCCACAGCTCTGCTCTCTGTCCTTGTGCAGGAGGACTGGTCTTGTCTCCGCCCCTCCTGTTGTTTTCTGTAGTGGGTGGAGACTGCTGGGCCCCTCCCACAGCTCTGCTCAGGCTATATATAGAACAGTGATGATGTCACAGCCAACTATAAGGTAATATCCGGAGTTCAGATTTATGAAAGAAACACCGGAATTCCCTCCCCCTGGTGACCGGATAACGGGGGAGTTCCTGACCCCATCCCCCCCATTTCCTCCACAGTATAGAAATGTTTTCTTATGAAGAAAAGCAGAAGAGAAAGTTCATCCCACGCATGCGCGTGTTTACACCACTCCTGGCGTGTACCCAACTGACTTCTACTGCCCCCCCCCCTCCAATGTTACATTGTACAGTCCTCTACATGGATCCTTCTATGTGTATCGGGGTGGGGGTCTCTCAGGGTGTACATTGGAGAGGGGTGGGGGTCTCAGAGTGTATATCAGGGAGGGGCGGGGTCTCAGAGTGTATATCAGGGAGGGGCGGGGTCTCTCATGGGGTACATTGGAGAGGGGCGTGGTCTCTCAGGATGTACATCGGGGAGGGGCGGGGTCTCTCATGGGGTACATTGGGAAGGGGCGGGGTCTCTCATGGGGTACATCGGGAAGGGGTGGGGTCTCTCATGGGGTACTTTGGGGAGGGGCGGGGTCTCAGGGTGTATATCGGGGATGGGCGGGGTCTCAGAGTGTACATTGGGGAGGGGCGGGGTCTCAGGGTGTACATTGGGGAAGGGGCGGGGTCTCAGGGTGTACATTGGGGAATGGGTGGGGTCTCAGGGTGTACATTGGGGAGGGGCGGGGTCTCAGGGTGTACATTGGGGAGGGGCGGGGTCTCAGGGTGTACATTGGGGAAGGGGCGGGGTCTCAGGGTGTACATTGGGGAATGGGTGGGGTCTCAGGGTGTATATCGGGGAGGGGCGGGGTCTCGGAGTGTATATCGGGGAGGGGTGGGGTCTCTCAGGATGTACATCGGGGAGGGGTGGGGTCTCTCAGGATGTACATCGGGGAGGGGCGGGGTCTCTCATGGGGTACATCGGGAAGGGGCGGGGTCTCTCATGGGGTACATCGGGAAGGGGCGGGGTCTCTCATGGGGTACATTGGGAAGGGGCGGGGTCTCTCAGGATGTACATCGGGGAGGGGTGGGGTCTCTCAGGATGTACATCGGGGAGGGGCGGGGTCTCTCATGGGGTACATCGGGAAGGGGCGGGGTCTCTCATGGGGTACATCGGGAAGGGGCGGGGTCTCTCAGGATGTACATTAGGAAGGGGCGGGGTCTCTCATGGGGTACATTGGGAAGGGGCGGGGTCTCTCATGGGGTACATCGGGAAGGGGCGGGGTCTCTCATGGGGTACATTGGGAAGGGGCGGGGTCTCTCAGGATGTACATCGGGAAGGGGCGGGGTCTCTCAGGATGTACATCGGGAAGGGGCGGGGTCTCTCAGGATGTACATCGGGAAGGGGCGGGGTCTCTCATGGGGTACATCGGGGAGGGGCGGGGTCTCTGGGGGGGTACATCGGGAAGGGGGGGGATCTCGGGTACATCGGGAAGGGGCGGGGTCTCTCAGGATGTACATCGGGAAGGGGCGGGGTCTCTCATGGGGTACATTGGGAAGGGGCGGGGTCTCTCAGGATGTACATCGGGAAGGGGCGGGGTCTCTCAGGATGTACATCGGGAAGGGGCGGGTTCTCTCATGGGGTACATTGGGAAGGGGCGGGGTCTCTCAGGATGTACATCGGGAAGGGGCGGGGTCTCTCAGGATGTACATCGGGAAGGGGCGGGTTCTCTCATGGGGTACATTGGGAAGGGGCGGGGTCTCTCAGGATGTACATCGGGAAGGGGCGGGGTCTCTCAGGATGTACATCGGGAAGGGGCGGGGTCTCTCAGGATGTACATCGGGAAGGGGCGGGGTCTCTCAGGATGTACATCGGGGAGGGGCGGGGTCTCTCAGGATGTACATCGGGAAGGGGCGGGGTCTCTCAGGATGTACATCGGGAAGGGGCGGGGTCTCTCATGGGGTACATCGGGAAGGGGCGGGGTCTCTCAGGATGTACATCGGGAAGGGGCGGGGTCTCTCAGGATGTACATCGGGAAGGGGCGGGGTCTCTCAGGATGTACATCGGGAAGGGGCGGGGTCTCTGGGAGGGGGGTACATCGGGGAGGGGCGAGGTCTCTCATGGGGTACATCGGGGAGGGGCGAGGTCTCTCATGGGGTACATCGGGAAGGGGGGGGATCTCGGGTACATCGGGAAGGGGCGGGGTCTCTGGGAGGGGGGTACATCGGGGAGGGGCGGGGTCTCTCCGGATATACATCGGGAAGGGGCGGGGTCTCTCGGGGGGGGGGGGGATCTCTCCGGATATACATCTCGGAAGGGGCGGGGACTCACAGTATACAGCACACCAGGCGCCTCTTTCTACTTTCACTTTCGATGTGACGCCATCTTTCCCCGGAAATGTGGGCGCGGTTCTGTCAGAAAAAGATGGCGGGTCATCGGAGACTGATAGGCCTCCTCACCGTGCTGGGGGTCCTACTACTCGGTGCCGGGGGTGAGTATTCCTTATAGGGGCCCTGGTCGTGTATCGGGGCCCAGTATGATCATAGGTGCCCTTTTCATTGTACTGTACAGGGGGTCCTACCACTGTGTACAGGGGCCCGTGTTGTGTACAGGGGCCCGTGTTGTGTACAGGGGCCCGTGTTGTGTACAGGGGCCCGTGTTGTGTACAGGGGCCCGTGTTGTGTACAGGGGCCCGTGTTGTGTACAGGGGCCCGTGTTGTGTACAGGGGCCCGTGTTGTGTACAGGGGCCCGTGTTGTGTACAGGGGCCCGTGTTGTGTACAGGGGCCCGTGTTGTGTACAGGGGCCCGTGTTGTGTACAGGGGCCCGTGTTGTGTACAGGGGCCCGTGTTGTGTACAGGGGCCCGTGTTGTGTACAGGGGCCCGTGTTGTGTACAGGGGCCAGTGTTGTGTACAGGGGCCCGTGTTGTGTACAGGGGCCAGTGTTGTGTACAGGGGCCAGTGTTGTGTACAGGGGCCCGTGTTGTGTACAGGGGCCCGTGTTGTGTACAGGGGCCCGTGTTGTGTACAGGGGCCAGTGTTGTGTACAGGGGCCAGTGTTGTGTACAGGGGCCCGTGTTGTGTACAGGGGCCCGTGTTGTGTACAGGGGCCCGTGTTGTGTACAGGGGCCCGTGTTGTGTACAGGGGCCCGTGTTGTGTACAGGGGCCCGTGTTGTGTACAGGGGCCAGTGTTGTGTACAGGGGCCAGTGTTGTGTACCGGGGGCCGTGTTGTGTATAGGGGCCCTCCCACTGTGTACAGGGGCCCGTGTTGTGTACAGGGGCCCGTGTTGTGTACAGGGGCCCGTGTTGTGTACAGGGGCCCGTGTTGTGTACAGGGGCCAGTGTTGTGTACAGGGGCCAGTGTTGTGTACAGGGGCCCGTGTTGTGTACAGGGGCCCGTGTTGTGTATAGGGGCCCTCCCACTGTGTACAGGGGCCCGTGTTGTGTACGGAAACCTTTTTACTGGGCATATGTTTTATGGGGGAACGAGGAGTATTTTCTATTGGGGACTTTTAAGACCCTCATGTATGACTGAAGTGCATACAACTTGTATTTTTTATTAGAGGATTGTTATATACACAGAGCATCATCCGGGAAGTACTCACAGCGCTTCACTTTTTCCACATCTTATGTTACAGCCGTATTCCAAAAGGATTAAAGTAATTATTTTCCTCCAAAATTCTACAAACATCCCCCATAATGACAACGTGAGAGAAGATTGTATGAAATAAAAAAAAGATAAAATCCCCTGTGCATAAGTGCCACAGGCCCCTCCCTCTGCGCATAAGTGTCACAGTCTTTGCTTAATACATTGGTGAAGCTCCTTTGGCTCCAATCACATCCTCCAGTCTTTCTGAGTATGAGGCTACAAGCTCGGCACTCCTATTTTTGGGCAGTTTCTCCCGTTCCTCTTAGCAGGACCTCCAAAGCTCCATCAGGTTGGATGGGGAGGCGGCGCTCACCACTCAGCCATTTTCAGATCTCTCCAGAGATGTCCAATCGGGTTCAAGTCTGGAGTCTGGCCGGGCCCCTCACAGTGTTGTCCCGTAGCCCAGGGTTTGACAAATTTGCTTGGAATCTAGGAGCCAGCTAAAAAAGTAAGGAGCCAGAAAACGCGCCCCGTCCCGACGAGCTTGCGCGCAGAAGCGAACACATACGCGAGCAGCGCCCGCATATGTAAACGGTGTTCAAACTACACATGTGAGGTATCGCCGCGATCGTTAGAGCGAGATCAATAATTCTATCCCTAGACCTCCTCTGTAACTCAAAACATGCAACCTGTAGATTTTTTCTAAACGTCGCCAATGAAGATTTTAAAGGGTAAAAGTTTATCGGCATTCCACGAGCGGACGCAATTTTGAAGCGTGACATGTTGGGTATCAATTTACTCGGCGTAACATTATCTTTCATAATATAAAAAAAAAAAATGGGGATAACTTTACTGTTGTCTTATTTTTTTAATTAAAAAAAGTGTACATTTTTTTTTTTCCAAAAAAAGTGCGCTTGTAAGACCGCTGCGCAAATACGGCGTGACAGAAAGTATTGCAACGATCGCCATTTTATTCTCTAAGGTGTTAGGATAAAAAATATATATAATGTTTGGGGGTTCTAATTAGAGGGAAGAAGATGGCAGTGAAAATAGTGAAAAATGACAATTAGAATTGCTGTTTAACTTGTAATACCAACGGCCACCACCAGATGGCGCCAGCTCACAAAAAAAAATTGTTTTTTTTTGCCCACCTTCCAAGCCAAGTCGCCAGGACACTATTTCTAGTCGCCATGGCGACCGGGATTTGTCGATCCCTGCCGTAGCCACTCCTTTGTTATATTGGCTGTGTGCTTAGGGTCGTTATCCTGTTTGGAAGATAAACCTTCCCCCCCAGTCTGAGGTTCAGAGCGCTCTGGAGAAGGTTTTCATCAAGGATGTCTGTGCATTGCTGCATTCATCTTTCCCTCATTCTGACTAGTCTCCCAGTTCCTGCCACTGAAAAACATCCCCACAGCATGATGCTGCCGCCACCATGCTTCACAGTAGGGATGGTATTGTCCAGGTGATGGGCGGGGCTTGGTTTTCTTCCACACATGACACTTGCCATTCAGGCCAAAGAGTTCAATCTTTGTTTCATCAGACCAGAGAATTTTGTTTCTCGTGATCAGAGTCCTTCAGGTGCCTTTTGGTAAACTCCAGGCGGCTGTCATGTGACTTTCACTCCCTTTTCTGTGTCAGGCAGGATTTTAAGACTGTATTCACATCTGAGCGACAAAACGCCGGACGCTTCTGCCGCTAGAGGGGAGAATTCCCATTGCTGTCTATGGAGATGGTTCACATCTCATAGACGCGGAACGCCTGTCGCCTGAAAAAAAGTCCCGGACCCTTTTTTTCAAGCGACATAGGCGTTTTCCCATTGACAGCAATGGGAAGACTTAGAAAAAAAAAAATCGAAGGTTTCACACTAGCGGCAAAATACGCCGCTGCCGCCGATCGCGGCTGTCGCTCAGGTGTGAATGCAGCCTAAAAGTCGCATTAAAGTTTCTGCAATGCCCGCGCCATGCAGAGCGCTGGACATGTTTGTGATCCAAGAGCGTGATCGCTCGCCATGGTTGCCACGGGTAACAGCACATGTTTTACAGTCACTGAGTTGCAGTAGAGCCGGGGTTGTGTTTTTTTTTTTTTTATATATATATATATATATAATTTTGTTTTACAATTCAAATCAAATTTATTTATTTTCTGATGGACATCGCGCTGGTCCTAAAGACCTCACGGCCTTTTCCCAGGATCGCGGCAGATTGACTTCTCCCCTGCACACCCCGGAGAGGCCACCAAGGCAGGAGGGTCAGTTATGAGGTTCCGCACCCGGTAGCAGGAGGACTCTTATCGTCGGTCCTGAGGAGCTGCGGGCAGGAATTTTTTTTAGGCGTGGCTTCGGCCTAGTCAGTGACGGCCAGCCTGGCGGCCCTTTCCTGGGATCACAGCTGACTGACTTCTCCCCTGCACACCCCAGGGAGGCTATCAGGACAGGAGGGACACAGGAGGGTCAGTTGTGAGGGTCCGCACCCGGTAATAGGAGGATTCTTAGTGCCGGGGATCTGACGATATGGTTCCTCCTATCGATGTGGTTCCTGTCTTGACTGCGCAGGCGCAATCCTTGCTGACGGAAATCACCGAACCTCCAGGGCGACGTGGAATTTGCGGTAAGTGGCCAGTCGGCCTCACGTCCTCGCTTCGCTCGGGCGGCTCGTTGCGCTCGCTCGGCCTCCTGGCTCTTTTTTTTTTTTTTTTTTTTTTTTAACATTCTCCAATCCACGGGGATGTTAAGGAATGAGCCGGGATGCCGCCCGAGGTTCGGAGATTTGCATGGGCTTCGCCTGCGCAGTCAGGCAGAGAACCATCTCGATGGGGGAACCAGATCGACAAGACATCGGTCCTGGGGGGGGGGATTTGATTTATTGAAAACATGAATCGATTTAACCTACCAACTCGAATTTTAAATCCAATCAAATTCCCCCCCCCCCCCCCCCCCCCCCCCAGCCCTAAGTTGCAGGCAATAGTACAATTGTCCACCCCGGCTCCGGTTGTGGTTTACTGGGTTGCAGGCGGCGATGGCAACAATAAGATTAGATGGTTGCTACTGACGACGGCACTTGTTAAACATGGAGTTTTCTGGTTCCTATGGGCAAACACTTGCAAAAAGTAAAATTTATTTTATTTTATTTTTTTAAGCAGAACATATAGGGCCATATTCTCGCAAAATCTCCGCCTGCTGCGCTTAGGGCACTTACACTCCGCTGTCCCAACTTACTGGAGCAGGTGTTGTATTCCTCAAACACTTGCTCCATAAGTTGGGACAGCGGAGTGTAAGTGTCCCGGCGTAGCCTGGCGGATCTCCAAGGGGGCGTCTTCCATTCAAATGAAGCGCGCCCCCGATGCGAAAGAACTGGGCATGCGCCGGGCTGCAAAAAGCCCAGTGCGCATGCTCCAGTTCTCGGCGGAAAACGTCAATGACGCCGACGTGTGCGTCATTGACGTAAAGTTGTATTCAAGAACGACTTACGGAAACGACGTACCCGACGAAAAAACACGTCGCGGACCCGACGCCATCCATAACATGGCCTACGTGAGACTTGCGGAAATTTACTCCTCATATAGCAGGAGTAAGTTTCCGCTTACGCAAACGACGTTAGCGACGGTTACGCGACGCGAACTCGTTCGGGAAACGGCGTAGAAGGATCATTTGCATATGCAAATGACTCCTTCACGTAAATGCCATCTAGCGGCGGCCGGCGTCATTACATTTAAGATCCGCCAGTGTAAGTGACTTACAGATGGCGGATCTTAAGTGTATCTATGCAAAAATGATTCTGAGAATCAGGAGCATAGATACACGGGCCAAAAAGGGAGTTACGATGGAGTATCCTGAGATACTCCATCGTAACTTCTATGAGAATATGGGCCATAGTCTTTCCCCCATAGTAAAATCCCTTGATGACAAAACAGGCAAAGTCCCTCCTCCCCCCCCCCCCCCACCTTCTCTGGTTGCTAGGGGCAACGGCCAGCAGGTAAACCTTGAAGGTGGGACCTCCAAATGTAGCGGTGTGTTGCCACTAGTTACTAACATCCAAGCAAATTCACCCTTCTGCCAGACACCCGTACATCACACTTGTAGATAGGGTTGTCCCGATACCACTTACCGAGTGCCGATACTTTTTTTTTTTTTTTTTTTTTTTTTTTTTTAACCACTTCAGCCCCGGACCATTAGGCAGCTAAAGGACCCGGCCCCTTTTTGCGATTCGGCACTGCGTCGCTTTAACTGACAATTGCGCGGTGGTGCGACGTGGCTCCCAAACAAAATTGGTGTCCTTTTTTCCCCACAAATAGAGATTTCTTTTGGTGGTATTTGATCACCTCTGCGATTTTTATTTTTTGCGCTATAAACAAAAATAGAGCGACAATCTTGAAAAAAATTCAATATTTTTTACTTTTTGCTATAATAAATATCCCCCCCCCCAAAAAAAAAATATATATATATATATACAATTGGCGTTTATCGATTGCACAAAATTTATAGCGTTTACAAAATAGGGGGTAGTTTTATGGCATTTTTCTTAATCTTCTTTTTTTTTTTTTTCTCGTGATTGCGACATGGCGGACACTTTTGACACATTTTTGGGACCATTGTCATTTTCACAGCAAAAAGTGCTATAAAAATTCACCGATTACTGTGAAAATGGCAGTTTGGGAGTTAACCACTAGGGGGCGCTGTAGGGGTTATGTGTGACCTCATATGTGTTTCTAACTGTAGGGGGGGGGCGGGGCTGGACGTGTGACATTGATTGTCTTTCCCTATATCAGGGAACAGACGATCAATGACCTTGCCACAGAGAAGAACTCATCTCTCCCTGTTCTTCAGCCCCTGTGAATCGATCGCGGGACGCCGGCGGTGATCGGGTCCCGCGGCCACGGAGCTTCGGACCGGGTTGCGGGCGCGTGAGACCGACCCGCGGCTGAGCACTTAAAGAGGACTTGCCTATACGTGCCTGTGCCCAGCCGTGCCATTCTGCCGACATATATCAGCGTTAGGCGGTCCTTAAGTGGTTAAATGTCATGTGACAGTTTCTCAAAGCACAATACAGATTAAGTGGCACTTATGGGCATTGGGCACTGATAGGTGACCTTTATGGGCACTGATGGGCAGGCACTAAAATGCCATTAGGGAAGGCTGCCTGCAACGCCCATCCTTCTACTGGGGCCGGGGCGAGTATAGGGGTACAATGCCAATCAGCAGGACACGGGGTGAGTATAGGGGGTACAATGCCAAGCAGCAGGACATGGGGTGAGTATAGGGGTACAATGCCAATCAGCAGGACACGGGGTGAGTATAGGAGGTACAATGCCAAGCAGTATATGGGGTGAGTATAGGGGGTACAATGCCAAGCAGTATGATATGGGGTGAGTATAGGGGTACAATGCCAATCAGCAGGACACGGGGTGAGTATAGGAGGTACAATGCCAAGCAGTATATGGGGTGAGTATAGGGGGTACAATGCCAAGCAGTATGATATGGGGTGAGTATAGGGGTACAATGCCAAGCAGTGGGACATGGGGTGAGTATAGGAGGTACAATGCCAAGCAGTATATGGGGTGAGTATAGGGGGTACAATGCCAAGCAGTATGATATGGGGTGAGTATAGGGGTACAATGCCAAGCAGTATATGGGGTGAGTATAGGGGTACAATGCCAAGCAGTATGATATGGGGTGAGTATAGGGGGTACAATGCCAAGCAGTAGGACACGGGGTGAGTATAGGGGGTACAATGCCAAGCAGTAGGACATGGGCTGAGTATAGGGGGTACAATGCCAAGCAGTAGAATGGGGGTATTTCTCCAGCACACAGTCTAGCACTCCATCTTTCAATTCCCCCCAGTCAACAACTCCTCCCTAGCAGGCTGACTGTGAGTATATGTAGGAGGCCTGCCCCCTGCCAATCCTAGTTGGGGGGATTGGTCAGGGCTCCTCACATGTACTCCATGCCACTCCAACTCTCAGCCCTGCCCCTCTTCCAGAACATTCTCACCGAAAGCAAGGGAGGCGCCCAAGAGCTGAAGCACATGTTGGTCACACCCACTGCCCCCCAACCCAAAAACAAGCAGGCCTAGCTCACAGCATAGGCCTGCTTAAATTTACCTGCCCGACAGAACCTCAAACTCTACATGTCTAGCGCCTACCCAAGGTAGAGGGCGCTACAAGTCGGCCCAAATATAAAAATGAAGGTCCATCCTTCAGGAAAGGCCTGTTCCTCATCAGGGGGCCAGAGAGCATGCGCACAGATCACATTCGTCCCCCTCCCCCCAATAACATGGACTTCCCAGTCAGATGACCACCAATAATAAAGCAGAACTTTACCCAAAACAACTGGATAGAAAATATTGTTCTTTAGCAAGGAGCGTCCATTCCACAATGATGATTATTCTACTAGAATTGGTGTGTGTTGAAAAATGCCTCCAGCATTGTTTCCATTTTTGTCTTGCTGGGGGCGGCCATTTTGCCTGAACCCCTGAGCAGCAGTAAATATTTAGGCTGTCGGCTGATCGGCCTATAGTGGCTTTGATTTTAGACACAGTGCTGAACAATGGAGAACAACTGAGCATGTGCAGAGCAGGGTGAGACTATGCATTACTGGATTTTACAAAATATAGGGACTTCCTTTTTAGCGGAAAATGGGGCCGGCCTAAAGTCATCTAGCAGGAATTTTCAGACCAGAGTTCCACTTTAACAAAAATTCCCTCAGCCAGTGGTGAGGGGTGAGTACAGGGGAGCATTGTGGGTAAGCATGGCAGCCTTGTTGTAAATATAGGGGCCCTTCTACTGGGGCGGGGTGAGTATAGGGGGTACAATGCCAAGCAGTAGGACATGGGGTGAGTATAGGGGGTACAATGCCAAGCAGTAGGACATGGGGTGAGTATAGGGGGTACAATGCCAAGCAGTAGGACATGGGGTGAGTATAGGGGTACAATGCCAAGCGGTAGGACATGGGGTGAGTATAGGGGGTACAATGCCAAGCAGTAGGACATGGGGTGAGTATAGGGGGTACAATGCCAAGCAGTAGGATATGGGGTGAGTATAGGGGTACAATGCCAAGCAGTAGGACATGGGGTGAGTATAGGGGTACAATGCCAAGCAGTAGGATATGGGGTGAGTATAGGGGTACAATGCCAAGCAGTAGGACATGGGGTGAGTATAGGGGGTACAATGCCAAGCGGTAGGACATGGGGTGAGTATAGGGGGTACAATGCCAAGCAGTAGGATATGGGGTGAGTATAGGGGGTACAATGCCAAGCAGTAGGACATGGGGTGAGTATAGGGGTACAATGCCAAGCAGTATGATATGGGGTGAGTATAGGGGTACAATGCCAAGCAGTAGGACATGGGGTGAGTATAGGGGGTACAATGCCAATCAGCAGGACACGGGGTGAGTATAGGGGGTACAATGCCAAGCAGTAGGACATGGGGTGAGTATAGGGGGTACAATGCCAAGCAGTAGGATATGGGGTACGAGTATAGGGGGTACAATGCCAAGCAGTAGGACATGGGGTGAGTATAGGGGTACAATGCCAAGCGGTAGGACATGGGGTGAGTATAGGGGTACAATGCCAAGCGGTAGGACATGGGGTGAGTATAGGGGTACAATGCCAAGCGGTAGGACATGGGGTGAGTATAGGGGGTACAATGCCAAGCAGTAGGACATGGGGTGAGTATAGGGGGTACAATGCCAAGCAGCAGGACATGGGGTGAGTATAAGGGTACAATGCCAAGCAGTGGGACATGGGGTGAGTATAGGGGTACAATGCCAAGCAGCAGGACATGGAGTGAGTATAGGGGGTACAATGCCAAGCAGTAGGACATGGGGTGAGTATAAGGGTACAATGCCAAGCAGTAGGATATGGGCTGAGTATAGGGGGTACAATGCCAAGCAGTAGGACATGGGGTGAGTATAGGGGGTACAATGCCAATCAGCAGGACACGGGGTGAGTATAGGGGGTACAATGCCAAGCAGTAGGACATGGGGTGAGTATAGGGGGTACAATGCCAAGCAGTAGGATATGGGGTACGAGTATAGGGGGTACAATGCCAAGCAGTAGGATAGGGGGTACAATGCCAAGCAGTAGGACATGGGGTGAGTATAGGGGTACAATGCCAAGCGGTAGGACATGGGGTGAGTATAGGGGTACAATGCCAAGCAGTAGGACATGGGGTGAGTATAGGGGGTACAATGCCAAGCGGTAGGACATGGGGTGAGTATAGGGGGTACAATGCCAAGCAGCAGGACATGGGGTGAGTATAGGGGGTACAATGCCAAGCAGCAGGACATGGGGGGTGAGTGTAGGGGTGATAGTACCCAGCAGAGGGGCCCGGTTGTGCCCGGTGTCTCCCATACACACTGAGTTTAGGACCCCGGTGCTGCAATGTTGGCAGGGTCCCCGCACACCCTCCTGAAATGTAGGTGCAGCCCCTCCCCCCATGTTGTGTACATAATTTAACTCTTTCCTCTCTCTGCAGCTCAACAAACAGAAGTAAAATTGGTGGGCAGTGAAGTCATCATGGTGCCAAAATACACTGGAAATCCCACAGAGATAAACTGGAAGATAAATGGTAACAAGTTGGTGGACATGGAGCTGAACACCCCAGATGAGCCCACATTTTACCATCTAAAGAACAGAACGACTATTGATAGAACCAATGGAAGACTCACCATAAGGAACCTGACTATAGGAGACTCCGGGGACTACAAGGCGGAGGTGTTGGTGAATAGTGTGTATCAGTACACAGAGATCAAACTCACTGTACGAGGTAAGTCTTCTTACCAAAGCTTCATTGGCTGAAGCGTATCACATGGTACAAGGTGCTTTGATTGGCTCCCCAGTACCATGTGATAGCTGTGGGCCAAACCTTCATCATGGCTGTTTTGTCTACATTGTAATCATGTGATCGATATGACCAATCGTAGTTGTATGGATCTGACTGTTAGAAGATCTGAAATACTGTCCCTTTGCCATGTTTACCATGCTGGGGTCTGACTTGCGGCCTATTGTGGCCACTGCTCTGGGGTCTCAGTCACTCACGGAGTGAGCATTTTGCACCAGACAGTGAAGTAGCACCGTCTTTCTTCCCGAAGATATTAGGCTAGCGGACCTGTTGGTCCAGGGCCTCATATAGGTCTGTGAAGCTTCATTGAAAGCTGCGCCCTTGTTATCCAGGGCTTTCTGTTTTTGGTTTTCTCCACACGGTGGTGTAGTGGTTAATCCCATTATAGAAGAGGTCCCAGGTTCAAGCCCAGGTCCTGACGCGTGCGTTCCACTCTCCTGTCCGTAAGTGACGTTTGAGAGTATCCGCTTAACGCGCCAATCTGCCTGGAGTTTACATTGTCTCTCCCTGCGTCTGCGTGGGTTTCCTCCGGGTACTCCGGTTTCCTCCCACCCTCCAAAGACATGTGTGCATACACTTCCATAATATACATACACACTTTGTGTATGTATTTTTAAAGACCTCCCAGGCCACCAAGGGCTCAGCTGGGGGACTAATCCGTCCCTGGGCTATCACGCCGGTGATCTGCCGTGCTGGTTCCAGGTATCACGGAAGTTCCAGCGCATGCGCGAACTGATGCGCAGAGATGGTTCCAGCTGTCGGGGAAAGTTCCTTCAAGCACTGCGCAGGTGCAAACTTGCTGACGGAAATCCCCGAACGGCGGCCGGCATCCAGGGCGACGTGGACTTAGAGGAAAGTGGCCAGTCGCTTCGCTCGCTCAGCCTCTTGGCTCTTTTTTTAACATCCTCCAATCCACGGGGATGTTAAAGAATGAGCCTGGATGCCGGGCGAGGTTCGGGGATTTCCGTCGGGAAGTTTGCGCCTGCGCAGTCAGTGGAGGAACTTCCCCCATAGGGGAACATTGAGGACAAGTCACCGGCACCCAAATCCCACCAATGTATGTAGCCTTCCCTCCCTGCTCTAGGTGGGGGGGTGGCTTACAGGTTCACAATTCAGTGAACCTCCCTATTCTCTGGCCAGTGGGTCTGCGAGGTGGTCTCTCTTCGGAGTACTAGATAGGGTTTACTCCTATCCACAGAACAAAGTTCTTTCCTCGCCCGGCTTGTCGGTCTGCTTTGGGCAGTGTGGGACTTGCTAAGCTGCGGGGTAATTTTCACCTTTCCTGCAGGACGGGAGGTTTGGGGCTTTCTATGGGCCCCCGGCTCTGAATACCTTTGTGAACATCATACATGCGTGTCCCGTTTTGCACACGTCACAGAATTTTCTGTGCTTCGTGATGGGGGAGGGCTTCTGTCAGTCTGTGGCCCTCCCTTTTGAGCTGGCATCAGCACCAAGGGTTTTCACCTAGGAGCTCGCGATTATCCTAACTTTGTTGGGACAGCGAGGTTTTGCCTCGTGGGCTACTTGTTCGACTTTCTTCTGAGAGCAGCTTCTGTCTCAGACCTAGTGGATGTGTTTATAGCCATTCAGACCCTCCAAAATTTCGGGTGGGTGCTAAACATTTAGAGCCGGTCCTGGTTCCGACTCAACGGTGGAGTATTTAGGGTTGATCTGGACTCCTCTGTGGCGAAGGTCCTTCATCCCCTGGAGAAATTGCAGACTCTTCAGTCAGTGTGATGCCAATACCTTCACAGCAATCGGTCTTCTCTCTGGGTACATGCAGGTCCGGGGCCTGTGGGTAGCCTCCTTCGAGGCGGTACTGTAGCCCAGTTCCACACTCTGGCTTTTCAGGGGAAATACTGTCCAGGTGGTAAACATTTTGTTGTCTCTGAAATCGTCAGATTCCGGGGTGCCACCTAGTCAGAGTCTCTCTGATTTTGTGATGGAGATCCCGGACTCTTCGGGTCGGGAAGTTGTTTCTTCCTTCCAGTGGTCGGTGTTTACGACGGACGCAGGCCTCACGGGTTGTGGGGACACCTGGGGGGTCCAGTCGGCCCTGAGTTGCTGGACTTGCGCGGACCTACGGTCACACCTCTTTGAATGTGTCCGCTCTCGTCTGATCTCGGTAGCTACCCAGGGTCGGGCTGATAAGTACCTGGGTGGGAGGCCGCCTGGTTGCTGTGGACCCTGTCTACCGTTCATTATCCTACTATTTGGGTGATAAGGCTTTGATTCTCCTTGTGTTCGAGGAGGTTGCAAGGTCATTCGATCTGGATTCAGCCGACAACGCCACGGCCGTGGCTTCGGTCTACCATCAGGTATACCAGCAGGCGGACTACTGAAGTCACCTGATGCTGGACCAGGGTGACTGTTTTTTTTGTGCTTACGGGTGTTTCGGCTCCCTTGCAGGAAGCGAGTCTCACAGGGCAGGAGAGATTATAGCTCCTGGACTTCCTGGCCACTTGTCTCCACCGCAGGGGTGTCAAAGTTAGTGGCCAGGTCTAGTGCTCTGGTACTGACGCTTAAGTCGTGCTGTGGGGTCTGTATCGGCGGCTTTATGCCGTTCCACCATTGTTGTTGCTTCCTTGGCTGCTCCATAGAGTGGAGGCTGAGGGGATCCTGATGTTTCTAATCGCTCCAGATTGGCCTCGGTATGACGATTTCTGGCGCCTCGTAGCAGAGGTACCCTGGTGGTCGTCGGGGCGAGAGGTCCTTCTGTCTCGAGGTCCCATACTTCCTCCTGTTGTACAGTCACTGACTTGCTTAACATGGCTGTTGGTAGCCAGACTTTAAGTGACCGGGGTCTGTCCGACTCGGTCATCTCAACCATGCTGAGGGCACGGTAGTCTTCTTCTGGAAAGATCTACAGTCGCACCTGGCAAGCCTACATCTCTGGTGCGAAGAGATGAAGTGACGTCCACGGATGTACTCGGTGGCCAGGGTCCTGCTGTTTTTACAGCTTGGAGTGGATCTCAAATTGCTTAAAGCACCGTTTGGGGGCAGATTTCAGCCTTGGCTGTGTTCTTTCGGTGGCCTTTTTGGGGCCCGTTCCCTGGCGGGTACCTCTTTGTGCAGGGGGTTTGTCATATACTTTCCCCTCTTGGCCCATCTCTTCCCCCATGAGTTTTGACTCTGGTGCTCTCGGTTCTTCAGGAGCCTTCCTTTTGGAAACATCAGATTTTTTTTTTCTTGACACGATCTCAGAAGGTGGCCCTTTTCTTCTGTTAGAGGGGTCTCTGAGTTGGCGGTCTTGTCTTGCAAGCCGCCATACTTTATCCTCCATAAGGATTAGGTGGTGGTGCACTCGCGACCTTCCCTTCTTCCGAAGGTGGTTTCGGCTTTTCGCCTGAATAAGGGCATCGTTCTTCCATCCTTCTGTCCTTGGCAGCGCATCCTACGGGGGTTGCTTTTCATACTTCAGGCGTGGTACGCGCTTTGCGGGTGTACCTGCCTGCTACGGCTCCGTTTTAGAGATCTGACCCTCTTTTGTGTCAAGTGTCTGGCCCACAAAGGGTCTGGTGGTCTCGTCGACCACCCTGTCTCGGTGGATCTGACAGACCATCATACAGGCCTATGCTCTTAGGGGGGCGGGCCCTCATTTTTGCGCCCGCGGCACTTTCGGCCAGGGCACCTGGTGCTTCCTGGGTTTTTCCGACATCATGCGTCGGTGTCACAGGTGTGGGGGCGGCGACTTGGTCGTCCGTTCGCGTTTTTTCCAAAATTTACATGGATGATGGGAGTGCATTTTCCGACGCTGCTTTCCGCCGCTAGCTTTTGCAGGCGGCCGTTTAAAGTTGCACCTTCTCCGTTTGGGCTCTGCTTGTTTTGGGGTGAAGTTAAAATTGGTTTTACTGATAGATTTCCCACCCCTCGTTTTTTTACATTTACGGTGAGTACAAAAAATCCTATTTTTTTTTTTTTTTTAATGTATATATTTGCGCTGTAAACAATAATTATTATTATTATTTTTTTATTTTTTTAACAATTTTTCCTCAGTTTAGGCCGATTATGTATTCATGTTTTTGGTAAAAAAAAACGCAATAAGCGTATATTGATTGGTTTGCACAAAAGTTATAGGATAATTTTATGGCTTTTTTTTTTTTTTTTTTTTTTTACTAGTAATGGAAGCGATCAGCAATTATTTTTATATATATATATCATTGTGGCGGACACATCGCATACTTTTGACAAATTTTTGAGACCATTCACACTTATACAGCGATCAGTGCTATAAAAATGCACTGATTACTGTATAAATGTGACTGGCAGGAAAGGGGTTAACACTAGGGGGCGATCAAGGGTCCCAATTGATGCGGCTGGTGCGCGCCCTGGGAAGCCCAGGACGTCATATGACGTCCTCCCGGAGGGATGGAAGGTTCTTGCAGACATTATTTTACAATGGCTCGGTAAGGAACAGGTTAAAGGAATATTCCTGAACTTTGTTCTATCTCCATGGTTACTGTGACATCAATGCAGTGCATGTTATCTCAGCTTGCAGAGCTTGGATTCATTGAATGAGTTTACCCCCAAACAGGGGTTGACAAAATTTGCTTGGAATCTAGGAGCCAGCTAAAAAAGTTAGGAGCCAGAAAACGCGCACCGTCCCGATGAGCTTGCGCGCAGAAGCGAACACATACGTGAGCAGCGCCCGCATATGTAAACGGTGTTCAAACCACACATGTGAAGTATCGCCGCGATTGGTAGAGCGAGAGCAATAATTCTAGCCCTAGACCTCCTCTGTAACTCAAAACATGCAACCGGTAGAATTTTTTTTAAACGTCGCCTATGGAGATTTTAACCACTTCCCGACCTCCTCATGTACATATACGTCAGCAGAATGGCACGGACAGGCACATGTACGTACCGGTACGTCCTCTGCTTGACGTGGGTGGGGGGTCCGATCCGGACCCCCCCTCGGTACATGCGGAGGTCGGGTCTGCTCGGGGAGCGATCCGGGACGGCGGCGCGGCTATTTGTTTATAGCCGCTCCGTCGCGATCGCTCCCCGGAGCTGAAGAACGGGGAGAGACGTATGTAAACACGGCTTCCCCGTGCTTCACTGTGGCGGCGTATCGATCAAGTGATCCCTTTTATAGGGAGACTCGATCGATGACGTCAGTCCTACAGCCACACCCCCCTACAGTTGTAAACACACACACAGTGATCCCTAAATGTTACAGCGCCCCCTGTGGTTAACTCCCAAACTGCAATTGTAATTTTCACAATAAACAATGCAATTTAAATGCATTTTTTTGCTGTGAAAATGACAATGGTCCCAAAAATGTGTCAAAATTGTCCGAAGTGTCCGCCATAATGTCGCAGTCACGAAAAAAAATCGCTGATCGCTGCCATTAGTAGTAAAAAAAAAAAAAATGCAATAAAACTATCCCCTATTTTGTAAATGCTATAAATTTTGCGCAAACCAACCGATAAACGATTATTGCGATTTTTTTATTTTTTACCAAAAATATGTAGAAGAATACGTATCGACCTAAACTGAGGGAAAAAAAAAATAATTATATATGTTTTTGGGGGATATGTATTATAGCAAAAAGTAAAAAATATTGCATTTTTTTTTTTTAAATTGTCTCTCTATTTTTGTTTATAGCGCAAAAAATAAAAACCGCAGAGGTGATCAAATACCACCAAAAGAAAGCTCTATTTGTTGGGAAAAAAGGACGCCAATTTTGTTTGGGAGCCACGTTGCACGACCGCGCAATTGTCTGTTAAAGCGACGCAGTCCCGAACTGTAAAAACCCCTTGGGTCTTTAGCCAGCATATTGGTCCGGGGCTTAAGTGGTTAAAGGGTAAAAGTTTGTCGGCATTCCACAAGCGGACGCAATTTTGAAGCGTGACATTTGAATGTTGAATTTACTCGGTGTAACATTATCTTTCATAATATTAAAAAAAATGGGGATAACTTTACTGCTGTCTTATTTTTTTTAATTAAAAAAAGTGTAATTTTGTCCCCAAAAAAGTGCGCTTGCAAGACCGCTGCGCAAATACGGCGTGACAGAAAGTATTGCAACGATCGCCATTTTATTCTCTAGGGTGTTAGGATAAAAAATATATATAATGTTTGGGGGTTCTAATTAGAGGGAAGAATATGGCAGTGAAAATAGTGAAAAATTACATTAGAATTGCTGTTTAACGTGTAATGCTTAACTTGTAATACCAACGGCTCACCACCAAATAGCGCCAGCTCACATCTGGTGGTAATAACTTGTAATACCAACGGCTCACCACCAGATGGTGCCAGCTTCCAAGCCAAGTCGCCAGGACACTATTTCTAGTCGCCATGGCGACCGGGATTTGTTGAGCCCTGCCCCCAAAAATTATATTGCAGAATATACAGCCTCATGCTACATAACTAAGCTCCGTTTCACGCTGAATAAACTAAATTATTAATGCATCTTAAATAGAAAACTATTTTTATTCCAAAAGCATTTTATTAAAATTTTGAGAAATTTGATTTAAATAAAAAAAATTGATTTAATAAAAATAAATGTGTTTTTTTTTTTTTTTTTCCACCCTGACCAAAAGTAGCGTTGGTTCAAAGCCTGAGGATATTATCCTGCCAACCTTTTTTGCTCTAACCCTTCGGGGGATAAGGAGAGACTGTTTCACAATTTAGATGTGAAGAATTCTGTTGGGTTACTTAGTGGTAACAGGAGACTTTAGATCTCCGGACTCTCTATTTGTTCTTTTTTTTTTTTTCAGTCATCTAAAGGATCAATTGCCAGATGGCTTAAAGCGGATGTGCCATGGGAAAAAAAATATTAAAAGCCAGCAGCTACAAATACTGCAGCTGCTGACTTTTAATATAAGGACACTTACCTGTCCTGGAGTCCAGCGCCGATCGCAGAAGAGTAGGAGCGATCGCTCGTCACTCTGCTGCTCCCCCCCCCCCCCCAGTTCCCTACGGTGCAAGCGCGAGTCGCGCCGCGCCCGCCGATTGGCTCCCGCTGTGTGCTGGGAGCCGAGTGTTCCCAGCACACAACGGGGGGGCAACGGGACGTGACGCAATGCCCGTCTTTTGCCCATGAATGCCGGGCCGGAAGTGGGTGCAAATACCTGTCTTTAGACACCCCCCTCCCCCCTGAAAGGTGTCAAATATGACACCGGAGGTGGGGAGGGTTCCGATCAGCGGGACTCCACTTTAGGGTGGAGAACCGCTTTAACCACTTCAGCCCCTGGAAGTATTTGCCCCCCTTAATGACCCGGCCATTTTTTTGCGATTCAGCACTGTGTTGCTTTAACTGACAATTGTGCGACGTGGCTCCCAAACAAAATTGACTTTTTTTTTTTCACAAATAGAGCTTTCTTTTGGTGGTATTTGATCACCTCTGCGGTTTTATTTTTTTTGTTCTATGAACAAAAAAAAAAAAGAGTGACTATTTTATTTTTTAAATACAATTTTAAATGTTTTTTTTTTTTTTTGCTAATAGTAAATATCTAAGCCCCCATTCACACCTAGGCGTTTTTACGCCTGTAGCGCTACGCCGCTGCCGCCAGACGGCTGAAAACAGATGTCCCTCTATGGAGATGGTTCACATCTCCACGCCGGACGCCTGTCGCCTGCCGCGTGAAACAAGGTCCCGGACCTTTTTTTCAGGCGTCTTCGAGCGTTCGGCTAGGAGATGGGAATCGTCTCCATAGAGGGGGTCATTCTGGGGCACATCTAGGCGGACAATACCGGCGTTTTGTCGCCGCAAATCGCGGTACAAAACGCCGCTATTTTTACCGCGATTTGCGGCGACAAAACGCCGCGATTTCGACCGCCTAAATATGAATGCAGCCTCAAATGTAAAAAAAAACAACAAATTTCTTCATCAGTTTAGGCCGATACGTATTCTACATATTTTTGGTAGAAAAAAAATATATTCTGACGCATGCTCGGGAACATTGAACTTCTTTTTTTTTTTCTCGGCCCGTCGTAGTGCTGTACTTCACCGCGTTCTTGGCGGTTGAAAGTTCCGAGAACATTTGTGTGACCGTGTGTATGCAAGACAAGCATGAGCGGAATTCCGTCGGGGGGGGGGGGGGGGGGGTTGTTGCGTCAGAAAATCCTAACGTGTGTACGGGGCATTAGGTTTGCATTCTTCCCACCAGCTGCTGATATAAAGTGCCTTTTTTCTCATTGGTTTTTATAAAGGGTTCCCCGTGACCTGTGACTTTCAGGGGTTTTTCTCCGGAAAAAATGTTGAGGGGTTGCTTTGGAGAATCCATGTGGCTGGTGGTCCCCCCCACTGCTGGTGTAATCGTCCCTCTCCATAGATGTGTGTATAATGTACTCTCCATAGAGAGACACAGGGAAGTCTCAGTGTAGATCGGGGTGATGGAGATCTCATCCTCTGTCATATTCTTTTTCTTTCAGCTTGTCCTGATGTACCCACCATCACCGATCAAAGTACCAAGGATCGGATTATACTGTTCTGTGAATCCTCCACTCCGGGAGTCACCTATGAATGGCGGATCAATAAAATATCTGTGGGCACAAATCAGTTATACAACGAATCCCGACCCAAAGAGGATGTGACTCTGACTTGCTTTGTAGATAATGAAGTGTGTAAGAAGAATGTGTCTAAAACAATCCTCTATACTGCAGGTGAGTCCCAGCAGGCAGCCAGTGATGTCTATAAAGCAAATCTCACCCTCATTACTGTGTGTGTGTGACCCTGATCTCCTCCTCATTGTTCTATACTTCACCTGACCTCCTCTCTATGATCATCACTCCCATCATCTCATACTTCTACCCGTGTGTGTGTGTGACCCTGATCTCCTCATTGTTCTGTACTTCACCTGTCTCCTCTCTATGATCATCACCCCCCATCATCTCATACTTCTCCTGTGTGTGACCCTGATCTCCTCCTCATTGTTCTGTACTTCACCTGTCTCCTCTCTATGATCATCACCCCCCATCATCTCATACTTCTCCTGTGTGTGACCCTGATCTCCTCCTCATTGTTCTGTACATCACCTGTCTCCTCTCTATGATCATCACCCCCATCATCTCATACTTCTACCTGTGTGTGACCCTGATCTCCTCCTCATTGTTCTGTACATCACCTGTCTCCTCTCTATGATCATCACCCCCCATCATCTCATACTTCTCCTGTGTGTGACCCTGATCTCCTCCTCATTGTTCTGTACATCACCTGTCTCCTCTCTATGATCATCACCCCCATCATCTCATACTTCTACCTGTGTGTGACCCTGATCTCCTCCTCATTGTTCTGTACTTCACCTGTCTCCTCTCTATGATCATCACCCCCATCATCTCATACTTCTACCTGTGTGTGACCCTGATCTCCTCCTCATTGTTCTGTACTTCACCTGTCTCCTCTCTATGATCATCACCCCCATCATCTCATACTTCTACCTGTGTGTGACCCTGATCTCCTCCTCATTGTTCTGTACATCACCTGTCTCCTCTCTATGATCATCACCCCCATCATCTCATACTTCTACCTGTGTGTGACCCTGATCTCCTCCTCATTGTTCTGTACATCACCTGTCTCCTCTCTATGATCATCACCCCCATCATCTCATACTTCTACCTGTGTGTGACCCTGATCTCCTCCTCATTGTTCTGTACATCACCTGTCTCCTCTCTATGATCATCACCCCCATCATCTCATACTTCTACCTGTGTGTGACCCTGATCTCCTCCTCATTGTTCTGTACTTCACCTGTCTCCTCTCTATGATCATCACTCCCATCATCTCATACTTCTACCTGTGTGTGTGTGACCCTGATCTCCTCCTCATTGTTCTGTACTTCACCTGTCTCCTCTCTATGATCATCACCCCCCATCATCTCATACTTCTACCTGTGTGTGACCCTGATCTCCTCCTCATTGTTCTGTACATCACCTGTCTCCTCTCTATGATCATCACCCCCATCATCTCATACTTCTACCTGTGTGTGACCCTGATCTCCTCCTCATTGTTCTGTACTTCACCTGTCTCCTCTCTATGATCATCACCCCCATCATCTCATACTTCTACCTGTGTGTGTGTGTGTGTCCCTGATCTCCTCATTGTTCTGTACTTCACCTGTCTCCTCTCTATGATCATCACCCCCATCATCTCATACTTCTACCTGTGTGTGTGTCCCTGATCTCCTCATTGTTCTGTACTTCACCTGTCTCCTCTCTATGATCATCACCCCCATCATCTCATACTTCTACCTGTGTGTGTGTGTGACCCTGATCTCCTCCTCATTGTTCTGTACTTCACCTGTCTCCTCTCTATGATCATCACCCCCATCATCTCATACTTCTACCTGTGTGTGACCCTGATCTCCTCCTCATTGTTCTGTACTTCACCTGTCTCCTCTCTATGATCATCACCCCCATCATCTCATACTTCTACCTGTGTGTGACCCTGATCTCCTCCTCATTGTTCTGTACTTCACCTGTCTCCTCTCTATGATCATCACCCCTCGTCGTCCTCCTCTTTCTGTACTTCACCTGTCTCCATCTCATTGTTCTGTACTTCACCTATCTCCTTCTCTATGATCATCACTCCCATCATGAGGTGAGCCTTAATTCACAGAAGTTCTACTACTAGAAGGCGGCGCTGCACGATTAATCATTAAAAGGTCACAATCTTAGTTCTACCCCTCCACACACAATCTTAGTTCTACCCCTCCACACACAATCTTAGTTCTACCCCTCCACACACAATCTTAGTTCTACCCCTCCACACACAATCTTAGTTCTACCCCTCCACACACAATCTTAGTTCTACCCCTCCACACACAATCTTAGTTCTACCCCTCCACACACAATCTTAGTTCTACCCCTCCACACACAATCTTAGTTCTACCCCTCCACACACAATCTTAACCACTTAAGCCCCGGACCAAATGCTGCCTAAAGACCCAAGGGGTTTTTACAGTTCGGGACTGCGTCGCTTTAACAGACAATTGCGCGGTCGTGCGACGTGGCTCCCAAACAAAATTGGCGTCTTTTTTTCCCCACAAATAGAGCTTTCTTTTGGTGGTATTTGATCACCTCTGCGGTTTTTATTTTTTGCGCTATAAACAAAAATGGAGTGACAATTTTGAAAAAAATGCTATATTTTTTTACTTTTTGCTCTAATAAATATCCCCCAAAAACAGAAGCGATTCAGTTCGCATGCGCCGCGCTTTATAAGTTTTTCATTCATTCATTCATTCATTCATTCAAAAACATATATACATTTTTCTTTTTTCCTCAGTTTAGGCCGATACGTATTCTTCTACCTATTTTTGGTATAAAAAAAAATCGCAATAATCGTTTATCGGTTGGTTTGCGCAAAATTTATAGTGTTTACAAAATAGGGGATAGTTTTTTTGCATTTTTATTTATTTAATTTTTTTTACTACTAATGGCGGCGATCAGCGATTTTTTTTCGTTACTGCGACATTATGGCGGACACTTCGGACAATTTTGACACATTTTTGGGACAATTGTCATTTTCACAGCAAAGAATGCATTTAAATTGCATTCTTTATTGTGAAAATGACAGTTTGCAGTTTGGGAGTTAAACACAGGGGGCGCTGTAGGAGTTAGGGTTTACTTTGTGTGTGTTTACAACTGTAGGGGGGTGTGGCTGTAGGAATGACGTCATCGATCGAGTCTCCCCTATAAAGGGAATGACGCGATCGATACGCCGCCACAGTGAAGCACGGGGAATCCGTGTTTACACACGGCTCTCCCCGTTCTTCAGCTCCGGGGAGCGATCGCGACGGAGCGGCTATAAACGAATAGCCGCGCCGTCGTCCCGGATCGCTCCTGAAGCCACGGGGACCGCCGCATGTACGGGGGGGGGTCCCGATCGGACCCCCGACCCACGTCAAGCAGGGCACGTATATATACGTTGATGTGCCTGCCTGTCCGTGCCATTCTGCTGACGTATATGTACATGAGGCGGTCCTTAAGTGGTTAATCCAGCATTACTACGATTCGGTAGGGTTGCACAGATAGGAATCCACTGCAGAAATACACTGACAGCAATCACCGGTTGTTAGAGGAAGTAAACCCTGATGGGTTTTTCTTCCTTTCCTCTTCCCTGTAAAGTAAAGGTGTATAATGTGCTAGTATGCATCGCATTTGTAAAATAACTTTTCAATGTCTTGTACCATTGCTGACAGCTGAAGTGTAACTAAAGTTGCGGTAGGTATCGGGACCCCGTTCACACTGGGGCGGTGGGAGCGCTGGCAGTAAAGCGTTGCTTTACCGTAAATTGTGGGGCGCTTTTACCCTCACTAGCGGGTTGAAAAAGGGTTAAAACCACCGCAAAGCGGCGATATAGCCGCGGTGCCCATTCATTTCAATGGGCAGGAGCGGTATACACCCCTCCAAAGATGCGGCTAGCAGGACTTTTTTTACCGCCTTGCCAGCGCACTGCTCCAGTGTGAAGACCCTCGGGGGGGGGGGGGGGGTTCACACTGGAGTGTGAGGAGCGGCTCTTTCAGGGCCATTTGCAGGCGCTATTTTTAGCGTTATAGCCCTTCAGTGTGAAAGGGGTCTAATTGGTATCGGCGAGTACAAAAAAAATATATATATATATATATATATATATATATATATATATATATATATATATATATATATATATATATATATATATATAAACCCTAAGTATAACTTATTGGTAATATTTTTTTTATTATTATTATTTCTTTACACATTTTTTTTATTTCATTTCTTTCTTTAAAGCAAAGAGTATTGTGTCTTAGGCCCCTTTCACACGGCATTTCTACTCCGATCCGCCTTTCCATTTTTCAGGCGGATCCGAGCGGGGCCATCCATTGACTCCTATGGGAAGACAGATGTCAGCAGAGATGTCCGCATTTTATTTTTTTTTTCGAAATTCTACAAACAATTCCCCATAATGACAACGTAAAAATAAGTTTCTTTGAACATGTATTTAAAAAAAAAAAAAAACAATCCCACGTGCATAAGTATCACAGGCTCCCCCCCCATGTGCATAAGTATCACAGGCTCCCCCCCCCATGTGCATAAGTATCACAGGCTCCCCCCCCCATGTGCATAAGTATCACAGGCTCCCCCCCCATGTGCATAAGTATCACAGGCTCCCCCCCCATGTGCATAAGTATCACAGGCTCCCCCCCCATGTGCATAAGTATCAGCCTTTGCTCAATTTTTTGGTGAAGCTCCTTCGAAACCAATTGCATCCTCCAGTCTTTCAGAGTATGATGCTACAAGCTCGGCACTCCTACTTTTGGACAGTTTCCCCCATTCTTCTTGTAGGACCTCTTGGGCTCCATCAGGTTTGATGGGGGGCGTAGGTGCTCAGCCATTTTCAGATCTCTCCAGAGATGTTCAATCGGGTTCAAGTCTGGGCTACTCAAGGACTTTCAGAGTTGTCCCATAGCCACTGCTTTGTTATCTTGGCTGTGTGCTTGGGGTTGTTGTCCTGTTAGAAGATGAACCTTCTCCACAGTCTGAGGTCCAGAACGCTCTGGAGAAGGTTTTCATCAAAGAGGTCTCTGTACATTGCTGCATTCATCTTTCCCTCCATCCTGACTACTCCCAGTTCCTGCCGCTGAAAAACATCCCCACAGTATGATGCTGCCACCACCATGCTTCACAGTAGGGATGGTATTGGCCAGGTGATGAGTGGTGCCTGGTTTCCTCCAGACATGACGCTTGTCATTCAGCCCTAAAGCCGCGTACACACGATCGGTTCATCTGATGGACCGTTTTCATCAGACGAACCGATCATGTGTGGGCCCCTTCGTTTTTTTTTTATCCATCGGTGAAAAAACTAGGAACTTGTTTTCAAATTATCTGATGGTTAAAAAGCCGATAGAAAAAAACGATCGTCTGTGGCGAAATCCATTGGTTAAAAATCAACGCATGCTCAGAAGCATTAAACTTAATTTTTCTCAGCACGTCGTTGTGTTTTACGTCACCGCGTTCTGACACAATCGGATTTTTAACCTATGGTGTGTAGGCGCGACTGATAAAAGTCGGCTTCATTGGATATCTGATGAAAAAATTCATCGTTCTGTTTTCATCGGATGAACCAATCGTGTGTACAGGGCAAAAGAGTTCAATCTTTGTTTCATCAGGCCAGAACATTTTGTTTCTCATGGTCTCAGAATCCTTCAGGTGCCTTTTGGAAAACTCCAGGTGGCTGTCATGTGACTTTCACTGAGGAGTGGCTTCCGTTTGGCAACTCCCCCATACAGGCCTGATTGGTGGAGTGCTGCAGAAATGGTTGTTCTGGAAAGGTTCTCCTCTCTCCACAGAGAAACACTGGAGCTCTGTCAGAGTGACCATCGGGTTCTTAGTCGGTGACTAAGGCCCCCCTCCCCCGATTGCTCAGTTTGGCCGGGCGGCCCGCTCTAAGAAGAGTCCTGGTGGTTCCAAACTTCTTCCATTTACGGATGATGGAGGCCACTGTGCTCATTGAGACCTTTAATGCTGCAGAAATGTTTCCGTACCCTTCCCCCGATCTGTGTCTCCATACAATCCTGTCTACAGACAATTCCTTGGACTCCATGGCTTGGTTTGTGCTCTGACATGCACGGTTATCTGTGGGACCTTCTATAGACAGGTGTGTGCCTTTCCAAATCATGTCCAATCACCTGAATTTACCACAGGAGGACTCCAATCAAGTTGTAGAAACATCTCAAGGACGATCAGTGGAAACAGGAGGCACCTGAGCTCAATTCTAAGGCCCAGATTCTCGTAGAACGGCGTATTTTTGCGGCGGCGTAACGTATCCGATTTACGTTACGCCTCCGCAACTTAGACGGGCAAGTGCTGTATTCTCAAAGCACTTGCTCCGTAAGTTGCGGCGGCGTAGCGTAAATCGGCCGGCGTAAGCCCGCCTAATTCAAATGTTGAACAGGGGGGCGTGTTTTATGTCCATATGCTGCGACCCGACGTGATTGACGTTTTGCACTTACGGCGCATGCGCCGTCCGTGGAATATCCCAGTGTGCTTTGCATCAAAGTCCGCCGCAGGGACGTATTGGTTTCGACGTGAGCGTAAATGACGTCCAGCCCCATTCACGGATGACTTGCGCAAACGACGTAAAAATTACAAATTTCGTCACGGGAACGACGGCCATACTTAACATTGGTACGCCACCATATAGCAGGGGTAACTATACGCCGGGAAAAGCCTAACGCAAACGGCGTAACTTTACTGCGTCGGACGGACGTACGTTCGGGAATTCGCGTATCTAGCTGATTTACATATTTTGACGCGTAAATCGGCGTACACGCCCCTAGCGGCCAGCGTAAAAATGCAGTTACGATCCGACGGCGTAAGAGACTTACGCCTGTCGGATCTAACAGATATCTATGCGTAACTGATTCTAAGAATCAGGCGCATAGATACGGCGGCACAATGCAGAGATACGCCGTCGTATCTCGGTTGTGAATCTGGGCCTGAGTGTCATGGAAGGTGTGTGTGTGTGTTTGTTTGTTTTTTTTACTACATGTCATTATGGGGGGATTGTTTTTAACCCCTTCAGTACCGGCCCATTGTCCACAGAGGGGATCTCCCATCCCGGGTGGACGTCATATGACGTCCTGTACTTTGTGCAGTGATATCTGAATGATGCCTGCACCTAGAGCAGGGGTCTCCAAACTGTGGCCCGAGGGCCAGATGTGGCCCTTTGCTAGCCTTTATCTGGCCCTTGGGGCACAATTCCTCCCACTGACACCAACAATGGGGCACAACATCGTCCTCCAATACAAATGATGGGATACTATTCCTCCTACTAATAGGGGGAATACTCCTCCTCCTATTGACCACCAACCCTGAAGCCATATTTGTTCACACTGATGCCGGGCCCCGTGACATTTTCTCCCCCCTGCTGGTCATAATCTGGCCCTCCTAAAGTCTGAAGGGCAATAAAGTGGCCCTTTGTTTGAAAAGTTTGGAGACCCCTGACCTAGAGGCATCATTCAGATATCATTGTGTTTCGACGGCGATCCTGCGCACCTTATGAACGATCATAGCGGTTAACGATTTCGCTTGATCGTTCTTATAGGCGGCGGGAGGGGACATGTTGGGTATCAATTTACTCGATATTCAACATTTATCTTCTGGAACATCTCTAGAACTGGTAAGAGGAGACTGTGTGAATCCGGCCTTCATGGTAGAATATCTGCTAGGAAACCACTGCTAAAGAAAGGCAACAAGCACAAGAGACTTGTTTGGGGTAAAGAACACAAGGGATGGACATTAGACCAGTGGAAATCTGTGCTTTGGTCTGATGAGTCCAAACTCGAGATCTTTGGTTCCAACCCCCGTGTCTTTGTGTGACGCAGAAAAGGTGAACGGATGGACTCTACATGCCTGGTTCCCACCGTGAAGCATGGTGGTGGAGGTGTGATGGTGTGGGGGTGCTTTGCTGGTGACACTGTTGGGGATTTAATCAAAATTGAAGGCATACTGAACCAGCATGGCTACCACAGCATCTTGCAGCTGCATGCTATTCCATCCATCAGGACAATGACCCCAAACACACCTCCAGGCGGGGGAAGGGCTATGTGACCAAGAAGGAGAGTGATGGGGTGCTGCGCCAGGTGACTACCTCTTGAAGCTCATCAAGAGAATGCCAAGAGTGTGCCAAGCAGTAATCAAAGCAAAAGGTGGCTACTTTGAAGAACCTAGAATATGAAATATATACTTTCAGTTGTTTCACACTTTTTTGTTCTGTATAATTCCACATGTGTTAACCACATAAGGACCGGACCAATATGCTGCTAAATGCCCAAAGGTGTTTTTACAATTCGGCACTGCGTCGCTTTAACAGACCATTGGGCGGTCGTGCGACGTGGCTCCCAAACAAAATTGGCGTTTTTTTTCCCCACAAATAGAGCTTTCTTTTGGTGGTATTTGATCACCTCTGCGGTTTTTTTTTTTTTTTTGCGCTATAAACAAAAATAGAGCAACAATTTTGAAAAAAATTCAATATTTTTTACTTTTTGCTATAATATCCCCCAAAAACATATATAAAAAATGTTTTTTTCCTCAGTTTAGGCCGATGCGTATTCTTCTACCTAATTTTGGTAAAAAAATCGCTATAAGCGTTTATCGGTTGGTTTGCGCAAAATTTATAGCGTTTACAAAATAGGGGATAGTTTTATTGCATTTTTTTTTATTTTTTTTACTACTATTGGCGGCGATCAGCTTTCTTTTTTTTTTTTTTTCGTGACTGCGACATCATGGCGGACACTTCGGACAATTTTTACACATTTTTGGGGCCATTGTCATTTTCACAGCAAAAAATGCATTTAAATTGCATTGTTTATTGTGAAAATGACAGTTGCAGTTTGGGAGTTAACCACAGGGGGCGCTGTAGGAGTTAGGGTTCACCTAGTGTGTGTTTACAACTGTAGGGGGGTGTGGCTGTAGGACTGACATCATCGATCGAGTCTCCCTATAAAAGGGATCACTCGATCGATACGCCGCCACAGTGAAGCACGGGGAAGCCGTGTTTACATACGGCTCTCCCCGTTCTTCAGCTCCGGGGAGCGATCGCGGGGGGGCGGCTATAAATGAATAGCCGCACCCTCGTCCCGGATCGCTCCCCGCGGGAATCCGACCGCCGCATGTAGCAGTGGGGGGTCCCGATCGGACCCGCGGAAAGGTAAGGACGTACCTGTACGCCCATTTGCCTGTACGTGCCATTCTGTGGACGTACATATACATGCGACGGTCGGGAAGCGGTTAATTCATAGTTTTGATGCCTTCAGTGTGAATCTACAATTTTCATAGTCATGAAAATAAAGAAAACTCTTTGAATGAGAAGGGGTGTCCAAACTTTTGGTCTGTACTGTATAAACCAAGCTCAACTTATCAACCAACCAAATCCACCTGTCTAACAGTGTGAGTTAAAAACAGAGGTTTAGTTGCACGCATTTACAAATACATAAGTAAGCTGCAGGCCCCGTCAAGGCTCTCTGTGTACTGCAGTCTTAACCCTAAAATGTAAAGTCTCCTCAATGATAGCACATGTATGCTGATGGATGGATGGATAAAGGGCAGATTTTGGAAAAAGGCCGTAACGTAACATAAAATGTGGAAAAAGTGAAGCGTTGTGAATACTTTCTGGATGCTCTGTAGTCCAATCATTTTTCTCTGATCCGTGGAGGAGCATTCAGCTGCCAATCATAGTAGACTAGAGGTTGGAGGAAGAGTTTCCCCGACTCCTCCCACCTCTCATTCTACCTCTAGTACTGCAGGGAGGGGTGTGTCCACTTCTTGTGATTGGCTCTTCATACAACCTGATTTTCTTGTAGTCTTTTTATGATCGGTAATGTGTGACTCTTCCTGTGAGGTTGTAACACCAATTTCCTCTTCTGTCCTACAGAGCCCAGCGGTCCATCTGGAGGTGGCATTGCTGGTATAGTATTCGTGGTTATCATCGTTATCGTCATCTGTTTACTGTTGTTGTTATATTTTTCCCGAGACGGTAAGTACAACACGATGTATTGTGTCATTCAGTAATACTGTGTTTGATCACAGCGAGTCGGGTTGTATTAACCACTTAAGCACCAGGCCTATTCCTGACACTTTTTTTTGTTTACAGGTTAACCACTTCACGCAAATCGCTGTACCCGTACGTCGGTACTTTGGCGCTAAATACCGGGGTAATGGCGTCGGCAGCAGCTAGCTGCCATAACCCCGGTATTTTTGGGAACGGCGTGCATTTCTCTTTTTAAGGTGAAAGTGGTCTCTGCGGCGGATTCGCAAGATCACTTTTATCAGTGGTGGGGGAGAGGTGTCAAAATAAAAAAGTATAATAAAACATATTTTTTTTTTTAAGTGCCCCGTCCCAATGAGCTTGTGTGCAGAAATTACGTAAGTGGCGCCCGCATATGAAAACGGTGTTCAAACTGCACATGTGAGGTATCGCCACGATCGTTGGAGCGAGAGCAATAATTCTAGCCCTCCTCTGTAACTCAAAACTGGTATCCTGTAGAATTGTTTTACACGTTGCCTATGGAGATTAAAGCGGGAGTTCACCCGAAAAATGTTTTTTAACATTAGATTTAGGCTAATTACGGGAAGCAGAAACGGTATTTTTTTAAAATCAATGCCGTACTTACCGTTTTAGAGAGAGATGTTCTCCCGCCGCTTCTGGGTATGGGCTGCGGGACTGGGCGTTCCTATTTGATTGACAGCCTTCCGACGGTCGCATACAGCGCGTCACGAGTTTCCAAAAGTAGCCGAACGTCGGTGCGGCTCTATACGGCGCCTGCGCACTGACGTTCGGCTACTTTTGGAAACTCGTGGCGCGATGGATGCGACCGTCGGAAGGCTGTCAATCAAATAGGAACGCCCAGTCCCGCAGCCCATACCCAGAAGCGGCGGAGAAGATCTATCTCTACAACGGTAAGTACTGCATTGATTTTTTAAAAAAATACCCAATTCTGCTCCCCTTAAATAGCCCAAATCTAATGTTAAAAATGTATATTTTGGGTGAACCTCCACTTTAAGGGTCAAAGTTTGCCATTCTACAAGTGGTCGCAATTTTGAAGCGTGACGTGTTTGGTATCAATTTACTTGATAATCAACATTCTCTTTCACAATATAAAAAAAAAATTGGGCTAACTTTACTGTGGTCTTGTTTTATTTAAAAAAAAAAAAAAAAGTGCGCTTGTAAGACGGCTGCGCAAATACGGTGTGACATAAAGGATTGCAACGACCGCCATTTTATTCTCTAGGGTTTTAGGAAAAAAAATATATATATATATATAGGCCCAGATTCTCAATGGCGTTACGACAGCGCAACACCATTTGCGCCGTCGTAAGTCCTAATCTGGCCCCAGGTATCTATGCGACTGATTCTTAGAATACCCATTAGATCTGACAGGCGTAAGGCTCTTGCGCTGTCAGATCTAAAATGCAATTTTTTTTTTTCCGCCGCTAGGTGTCGCATCGTCGTTTTCCCCGTCGTCTATGCAAATTAGGTAATTACGCGAGATTCCCGAACATACGCGCGGTCGACGCTGAGAATTTACGACGTTTCCGTAGCTTAAGCGACGCATAGTTGCCCCTGCTATTATGAGGGGCAACCAATGTTAAGTATGGCTGTCGTTCCCGCGTCGAAATGTAAAAAAATTACGTCGTTTGCGTAAGACGTTCACGTCTAAGAAAAAGACGCCGGGGCGATGTCATTTAGCGCAATGCACGTCGGGTAATTTACCCGACGGAGCATGCGCAGTACGCTCGGCGCGGGAGCGCGCCTAATTTAAATGGTGCCCGCCCCATTTGAATTGGGCGGGCTTGCGCCGAGCTCTTTTACGATACACCGCCGCAAGTTTACAGGTAAGTGTTCTGAGAATCAGGCACTAACGCTGTAAACCTGCGGCGGTGTAACGTAAATCACATACGTTACGCTGCCCAGGAGCAACGTAATTGTATAAGAATCTGGGCCTTAATGTTTGGAGGTTCAAGTAATAAAATAGAGATCGTTGCAATACTTTGTCACACCACAGCGATGTTACAAATGCAATTTTTTTGGGGGAAAAAATACACTTTTTTATTTTTTTTGTATAATGCGAAAAATGTTTCGCTGCGTAAAGAAACCTAACTTGTCACGGTGTAAAATTGGGCACGCTCGTGGAATGGCGACAAAGTACGGTACTTAAAAATCTTTATAGGCGACGGTTACATTTTTTACAGGTTACGTGTTTAGAGTTAGAGGAGGTCTAGGGCTAGAATTATTGCTCTCACTCTAACAATTGCGGCGATACCTCACATGTGTGGTTTAAACGTTAACAGATGTGGACACAACTTTTAGTAGGCGGTCGCTTCTGCGCACAAGCTCGGAGGGACGGGGCCTTTTAAAAAAAAAAAAAAAAAATCCGCGGCTGCCGGCCAAGCGGATCAACTCTAGTGGCACGTGCGCCCCCTAGAGCTCTTAAAGCAGCCGACATACAACGACTGATTCACCCATGAGAGCAAACCTGCCGCAGTACAACTGCGGCGGCTGGTCTAATAGTGCTTAAACTTCTCCAACTTTATCCCTGACCTGTCTGGTGTGTTCCTTGACCTTCATGATGCTATTTGTTCACTAAGGTTCTCTAACAAACCTCTGAGGGCTTCACAGAACAGCTGTATTTATACTGAGATTAAATGACACACAGGGGGACTCCATTTACTAATTAGGTGACTTCTGAAGGCAATTGGTTCCACTAGATTTTAGTTGGGGGTATCGGAGTAAAGGGGGCTGAATACAAATACCCCCCCCCCCCACACACACACACACACTTTTCACATATTTGTATCGTTTATCATTTTCCTTCCACTTCACAATTATGTGACACTGTGTTGGTCCATCACATAAAATCCCAATAAAATACATTTGTTTTTGGTTGTAACATGAGAAGATGTGGGGAATTCCAAGGGGTATGGATTTGTTTTTTATCCAGCTGTATTTACTCAGGGCAATTTACAGCATCCAACTAAAAGATATAACAACATGTCGGGGGGGGGGGGGGGGGAAATAATACGGAATCACTGAGTTGGAAAAAGGATCACCCCTCTCCTAAAAATTACTTGTAAACTCAATCGGGTGTAGCTAAATCACCTTCTCAATGGCACACAAAGCCATTTGACTTTCAACTGTGATCAGCTGTGATCATTTTGATTGGCTCATCATGAAAAGAGCTTTCCTGGAGCATTTCAGTTCCCAGTAGTGCAACTGAAGCAAACGGTCAACTATAGGTGGCAAGGCACTGTCACCGGGATAAAGGTGTGGACGGGCACAAGTCAGGAGATGGATACAAATGCTTTATCAATGCCTAGAAGCACAGTGAAGTACAGTATTATTAGGAAGTGGAAGGTAAATACTGGAGGAAAGAGTCGGGAGGAAACTGGTCAGAGTCTACCAGGAGGCCTACAGCAACTCTGACAAAGAGTGATCATTGTGTGCATGTGACACCAATATCACACATTCTCCACAAATGTGTCTTGTATGGAGGAAGCGGTGCAAGAATAAAGCCGCTCCTCAAAGGCCACATGCTGTCACCACTGAGCTTTGCTAAATCGCACCACAAAGATTCTGAGGTCACATGGAAAAAGGTGTTCTGGTAAGATGAGACTAAGATTGGTGTTGGGGCCAAATTATTCAAACGATATGTCCACCAATGAGCACACAGTGGTTGGAGGAGAAGGCTGGGAATGTCCACCAATGAGCACACAGTGGTTGGAGGAGAAGGCTGGGAATGTCCACCAATGAGCACACAGTGGTTGGAGGAGAAGTCTTGAAATGTCCACCAATGAGCACACAGTGGTTGGAGGAGAAGGCTGGGAATGTCCACCAATGAGCACACAGTGGTTGGAGGAGAAGGCTGGGAATGTCCACCAATGAGCACACAGTGGTTGGAGGAGAAGGAGGGGAATGTCCACCAATGAGCACACAGTGGATGGAGGAGAAGGCTGGGAATGTCCACCAATGAGCACACAATGGTTGAAGATGGGGAATGTCCACCAATGAGCACACAGTGGTTGGAGGGGAAGGCGGGGAATGTCCACCAATGAGAACACAGTGGTTGGAGGAGAAGGCTGGGAATGTCCACCAATTAGCACACAGTGGTTGGAGGAGAAGTCTTGAAATGTCCACCAATGAGCACACAGTGGTTGGAGGAGAAGGCGGGGAATGTCCACCAATGAGCACACAGTGGTTGGAGGAGAAGGCGGGGAATGTCCACCAATGAGCACACAGTGGTTGGAGAAGGCGGGGAATGTCCACCAATGAGCGCACAGTGGTTAGAGGAGAAGGCAGGGAATGTCCACCAATGAGCGCACAGTGGTTAGAGGAGAAGGCAGGGAATGTCCACCAATGAGCACACAGTGGTTGGAGGAGAAGGCGGGGGAATGTCCACCAATGAGCACCCATTGGTTGGAAGAGGAGGAGGTTAATGTTCTTGCATGGCCTAGTCAGAGCCCAGACTTAAACCCCATTGAAAATCTGTGGAATGACTTGAAGACTGCTGTCCACAAATGGCCACCATCAAATGTAACTGAACCTGAGCAGTTGTGCAAAGAGCAGCTACATATGCAAAGTTAGAGACAAATCCCAACAGACTAAAGGCTGGAATTGCAGCAAAAGGCGGTTCAACAAATTACTGACACTAGGGGGGGTGGTCCTTTTTCCAACTCAGTGATTGTTTTTTCTGACATGTCGCTGCTCTATCTTTCACTTGTATAAGTTGCACTGAGTAAAAACAAAAACTGTGTCAGCACCCCCAGCACTGTGATTGCAAAGTCACTGATTGCTCCTGGTCACCTAGCAACAGGTTGGAGATGGTAGGACAGGCTCCCAATTGAGAGATCATTCTGACAGCCAATCACAGTGATCACATGACTGGGAAAGCTATGTGAATTAAAGGGCCAAACCCCTAACAGGGAAACTAACTCCTGTACAAAAAAAGTGTCTAATGCCTTTTTATATAAACATTTATACTTCTCTCTATGAAGGGCCTCACTGATAATAAACTGATGTCATTTGTATCTGTATTCTAGAACCGCGTGTAGTGGACTGTGTCCGGAGAGTCCGTAAACGTATGCCCTGGTGTAAAGGTAAGTTTGTTCCTATACTTGTAAAGCTTTGTAGTGTAATGGTGCCCATATTGAGCCCCCCCCCCCCCTCTCTGTGGATGATGGACGAGTGATCATGAATGGCCGTTGTTCACTTAGGCCCAGATTCACAAAGCACTTACGCCGACGTATAACAAGTTACGCCAACATAAGTGCAAATGTGCGCCGTCGTATCTGTGCGTCACACCCAAGAACAGATATGCGCCTAAAAACGGGCTACACCCCGCCGACGTAGCTTGCTTACGCCGGCGTAGGGTGGGTGCACATTTAGGCTGGGTGCATGGTGGCGCTCCCATCGATTAGCCACCTACGCGAGATGCGCGTAAGTTGTACGTCCGGCGTAAAGTTATTCCCCATAATTGAGGTGGAACCCGGCAACAGACATGCTCAGGTCTGCACCAGGGAACACAAGCCGGAGTATTGTGCGTTGGACGTGTGTCTGGCTGGGCGTACGTTATGTTCACGCCGTACGCAGTGATCTGGCGTAGCTTAGGCAGTTTTGCCGGCGTGGTTGTGAGCAGGCGCATAGGGGTGCGACCACGGCGCATGCCCAGTTCGTAATACGTACCTGTCTGGCGCTCGGCCCATCATTTGCATGGGGTCAAGTATTTTCCCAGTTAGGTGGTCGTCAAGTGGTTTTCACCTCCCTGTGCCAAAATCTCTTTAACCACTCGATGGCCGGCTCTACGTACCGGTACATTGTTGTTCTTCAAGTGCTTATACCGGGAAGATCTCCGCAGGCATTTACTCCCATTATGTAAGTTGTGTCCCATAAAACCCAATGAAGATATTTGCCAGCACACCATGGAACGACGTGAATAGCGTCCAAACTGATAATTTATTGCCTGATCACAACACAAGGTGAGTGCAACGTTTCGTAGTCATGCAGGACCCCTTCGTCGGGCATGTGATAAATGTGGGGTCACAATTCCATTGCTTATGTAATCCACCACTCACTCCATCCATCTTACCAAATTGCTAGATTCTCATGTGTAATCAATTGATCGCTTCTGAAGAATAATTTTACCCCTTAACTCAAAAGATATTTATGGGGAAAATCCTCGCCCATTGCAGCTACCAAATGAAAGTTTGTGCACCCCCGCCTCCCTGTGTAGCAGTAAATTCTGCTCCCCTTATGTAATGTAAATGTTTTTTGTTACATTTTAACTTTTTTAACTTATTTCCTGTTTGTGTAGATATAATGTAATGTGGGATCATGTGGTGATTATTGGTAGAGTGTAAAAGAATTCACAACTACTAATATGCCCCTTTTTTATTTATTTTTTTTATTTATTTTTTTACTTTTTAAGGAAACTCAACTGATGTGGAGGGACAACCTTTGTTGGGTAAGTTGCAGGAGCTACGAGCGAGGGAGTTGTGGGTCTGGGGGTGCCTTGGAGTTACGGGGGTGCCGGGGAGCTGCAGGGCAACTGTGGGTGATGGAGTCTCTGGAGCACATTTATTAACCCCTTGCCGACCGCTGCACGACTATATATATTGGCAGAATGGCACGGCTGGGCAGGTTGACGTGTGTGTGTGTGTATGTATATATGTATATATGTATGTATGTATGTATGTGTATATATATATATATATATATATATATATATATATATATGTGTGTATATATATATATATATATATATATATATATATATATATGTGTGTCATCTTTAAGATGCGGCCTGTGATCGGTGTCGTGTCACATGTAGCCCACCCCCCCTACAGTTAGAACACATCCCTAGGACACTCTTAACCCCTTCCCCGCCCCCTAGTGGTTAACCCCTTGCCTGCCAGTCACATTTACACAGTAATCAGTGCATTTTTATAGCATTGATCGCTTTTTAAAGGGTCACTCTTTCTTTAAAATAACAAACATGTTATACTTGCCTCCACTGTGCAGTTCGTTTTTCACAGAGTGGCCCCGATCCACGTCTTCTGGGGTCCCTCGGCAGCTGTCCCTGGTCCTCCCCGCAAGAACTCATCACCTTCATGCGCGAGAGCTCGCATGGTGATGAGTCCTTGCGGGCACGCTTCCTTTGATACAGTGAGAGGCCATAGCCTCTCGCTGTATCACTCGGCCCCGCCCCTCGGCACGCCGCGTCACTGGATGTGATTGACAGCAGCGCCAGCCAATGACTGCGCTCCTCTCAATCCATCCGCTCTAGCCAATCAGCGGCCAGGCTAAGCGGTGAAGAGGATCTCGGGACCGAGCATGGGACTTTCGAGGGGTCAGGTAAGTAAAACGGGGGGGGGGGGGGGCATCATCAGATGTTTTTTCACCTTAATGCATTAAGGTGAAATATATATATTTTTTTTCCTTTACAACTCCTTTAAGTGTCAATGGTCCCAGAAAAGTGTCCCATGTGTCCGCCATAATGTCGCAGTCCCGAAAAAATGCCATACGACTATCCCCTGTTTTGTAGAGGCTATTACTTTTGCGCAAATTATTATACGCTTATTGCATGTGTGTGTTTTTTTTTTTTTTGTTTGTTTGGGAGCCACGTCGCACGACCGCGCAATTGTCGGTTAAAGCGACGCAGTGCCGAATCGCAAAAAAGTGCTCTGCTGTTTGGCCAGCCAAATGGTCAGGGGCTGAAGTGGTTAAGGGGTTCTTCACACTAGCTACACAAGAAAACAAGCCGGGTCAGCTTCTGGGGGATGCCGTTTTACAGCGTTCCACTTAAAGGCACGTCATTTATTTCCGTTCACCACCGTTTAGCTGTGGTGTATAGAAACACAGGCAGAGACCTGCTGGGTGGAAAATTGCAGCTTCACTGCCCGGTTCTCTGCTGCGCATGCGCGAGTAGCGCGGCGCACCATCACTGGTCACCGCTCTCTTCTGGGACCAGTGTGTTTCCCAGAAGGCGGGGGGGGGGGGGTAGACGCGAAGGGGTTTGACTCCCGCGTGAGTCGATACCCAGAACTGGTGCAAATACCTGGACAGGTATCTGCACCCCCCTGAAAGGTGCCAAATGTGACACCGGATGGGGGGAGGGTTCCGAAAAGCGGAAGTTCCATTTATGAGTGGAACTCCGCTTTAACTACTTGCCGACCGCCCACCGTCGTTATACGTCCTCACTTTAGAGATGAATATCTCGGTAACGGCAGCAGCTGCTGCCACAATCGAGATATTCATCTCTTCTGTGGGCGGCCGTGTTAACGATAATGGCGGTCTCCGCGGCGGATTCGCCGAGAGATCGCCGTTATCGGTGGCGGGAGAGGGGCCCGCTGCTCTCCCGCGCCCTCCGCCGCTTACCGTAGCCGTCGGTAGCGGCGGAGGAGATCGCGACCATCCGCCAGCTGAGCGGGGACGAGACTGAAGGAAAAATCTCCTTCGCCCGTCCCCATAGCTCTGCTGGGAGGAAGTGACGTCAAAACATCAGTCCCGCCCAGCCTCTTAAAGCAACATTTTTTTTTTTTTTTTTGTCATTTGAAAAAATGACATTTCCAATTTTTTTTTTTTTTTGCATTTTAGTCTAAATATGAGATGTGATGTCTTTTTGACCCCGGATCTCATATTTAAGAGGACCTGTCATGCTTTTTTCTATTACAAGGGATGTTTACATTCCTTGTAATAGGAATAAAAGTGATAATTTTTTTATTTTTATTTCAGTGTTAAAAATTCTAAAATAAATAAAAATAAATGCGAAATGCAAAAAAAAATTCCCGACCTGCTCGCGCGTAGAAGCGAACGTATACGCGAGTAGCGCCGACATATGAAAACGGTATTTAAACGACACAAGTGAGGTATCACCGCAATCGGTAGAGCGAGAGCAATCATTCTAGCCCTAGTCCTCCTAACTCAAAAAATGCAACCTGTAGAATTTTTTAAACGTCGCCTATCAAGATTTTTAAGGGTAAAAGTTTGACGCCATGCCACGAGCGGGCGCAATTTTTAAGCGTGACATGTTATTATTATTATTATTATTATACAGGATTTATATAGCGCCAACAGTTTGCGCAGCGCTTGTGTTGGGTATCATTTTACTCGGCGTAACATTATCTTTCACAATATATAAAAAAATTGGGCCAAATTTATTGTTGTCTTATTTTTTCATTTAAAAAAGTGAATTTTTTCCAAAAAAAGTGCGCTTGTAAGACCGCTGCGCAAATACGGTGTGACAAAAAGTATTGCAATGATTGCCATTTTATTCTCTAGGGTGTTAGAAAAAAAAATATATAACGTTTGGGGGTTTTAAGTAATTTTCTAGCAAAAAAAAATGGTTTTGTCTCGTAAACACCGAATCTGAAAAACAGGCCCGGGGCTAAAGTGGTTAATACTGCAACTGCTGCTGTTAAAAAAAGGAACAAAGTAGTATCAACCCCATTCAGATGCAAAATAAAGATACAAAGTAACATTTTTTTTTTAAACAATAAAGGAAAATTAAAATTGGGATTTTGAAGGTGCGAATTACGCAGGCAGATATAAAAAAATATTTTTATAAAAGTAAAAAATTGACAGAATAAAATCCATCCAAAAGTATACAATTTCAGAGTGTGCAAAAATGACAAAATTCTCTACATGTTTCACCACTGTTGATGCCTTCCTCAGTGCCTGACAAATGTAATTGTCCTATCTACTGAAAAGGAGAATACATAGAATTATAAAATAATACATAAATTCTCATGATGTGCATTTCTGTATTTTATAATTCTATGTATTCTATTTTTCAGTAGATAGTGCCTGACAAATATAACTCTGCTGAGGAAGGTACCAACAGTGGTGAAACACGTAGAGAATTTTGTCATTTTTGCACACACTGAAATTGTATACTTTTGGATGGATTTTATTCTGTCAATTTTTTTTTTTTACTTTTATAAATCTTTTTTATTTTATATCTGCCTGTGTAATTCACACCTTCAACATCCCAATTTTCCTTTTCCTATATTGTTACCAATTAAGGGGATGTTGGGTCAATAACTTATAGATGATGAGCAACTGAACTCTTCTCCACTCTTTATAAACATTGGGGTGGATTCAGTAAGCAATTGCGTCTGCGTATCCATAGTTACGCAGCGCAATTGCTTAGTTGCGCCGGCGTATCGACTTTTCTGTATTCAGAAAGCTCGTTACGCCGACTGCAGCCTAAGATATGACTGGCATAAGGCTCTTATGCCGTCGTATCGTAGGCTGCATTCTTACGATGGCCGCTAGGTGGCGTTCCCGTAGTGGTCAGCGTAGAGTATGCAAATTGCATACTCACGCCGATTCACAACCGTACGCGCGCCCTGCGTTCGCATTTTACGTCGTTTGCGTTCGTCGGTTTTTGCGTAAGGCTGCTCCTGCTATTAGCAGGGGCAGCCAATGCGAAGTATACCCGTCGTTCCCGCGTCGCGATTTTTAAAAATTGCGTTGTTTGCGTAAGTGAATCGTGAATGGCGCTGGACGCCATTTACGTTCACGTTGAAGCAAATGACATCCTTGTGACGTCATTTACTGCAATGCACGTCGGGAAAGTTTCGGTGCGGGAACGCGCCTAATTTAAATGATCCGCGCCCCCTACGGGATCATTTAAATTACGCGCGCTTACGCCGGGCAGTTTTCCGGAGCGCACACGCAAATTACGGAGCTACTGCTTCGTGAATGAAGCGTAGCGCAGGTAATTTACGGAGGCGTAGTGTAAAAACGGTACGCTGCGCCTCCGTAGTAGTGCGCGCCCCTACCTGAATCCACCCCACTGCTTAGATCGGTCATAGGGCCGGTTCACACTGGTGCGAGTTTGCATGCGATTCATCACATTCGATGTCTGTACATACAGGTATGGCTGAAATCGCGTTGCATTCGGACCAAACTCGCACAAGACCCTTTTTTTGGGCAGAATCGGATCACATGGTTGTTCACACCCATGCGATCTGACTCCTTTCCAAATTTGCTGATCGCACTGCGTTCCGCAAACTGATTTGGGGGTGTCCTTTAACTTTTAATTGACACTCCCAGCAATTCGCATGGGGCAGTGTGAACTGCCGCCGGGAGACATGCGATGCGGGAACCCACAGTGGATTTGCAGGGTTCCAGAATCGCAGTAGTGTGAACCGGCCCATGCTCCTAATACACAAGTGGAGCTCCCACCCCCCAGTCCTCCCCCCTCCATGTTGTGTACACAATTTAACCACTTAAGCCCCGGACCATTTTGCAGCTAAATGCCCAGGCCAGGTTTTGCGATTCGGCACTGCGTCGCTTTAACAGACAATTGCGCGGTCGTGCGACGTGGCTCCCAAACAAAATTGGCGTCCTTTTTTCCCCACAAATAGAGCTTTCTTTTGGTGGTATTTGATAACCTCTGCGGTTTTTATTTTTTGCGCTATAAACAAAAATAGAGCGACAATTTTGAAAAAAATGCAATATTTTTTACTTTTTGCTATAATAAATATCCCCCAAAAACATATATAATTTTTTCCTCAGTTTAGGGCGATACGTATTCTTCTACCTATTTTTGGTAAAAAAAAAATCTCTAAGCGTTTATCGATTGGTTTGCGCAAAATTTATAGCGTTTACAAAATAGGGGATAGTTTTATTGCATTTTTATTAATTTTTTTTTTTTTTTACTACTAATGGCGGCGATCAGCGATTTTTTTTTTTTTTTTTTTTTTTTTTTTTTTTTTTTTTTTTTTTTTTTTTTTTTCCGTGACTGCGACATTATGGCGGACACATTGGACAATTTTGACACATTTTTGGGACCATTGTCATTTTCACAGCAAAAAATGCATTTAAATTGGATTGTTTGTTGTGAAAATGACAGTTGCAGTTTGGGAGTTAACCACAGGGGGCGCTGTAGGAGTTAGGGTTCACCTAGTGTGTGTTTACAACTGTAGGGGGGTGTGGCTGTAGGTCTGACGTCATCGATCGTGACTCCCTATAAAAGGGATCACACGATCGATACGCCGCCACAGTGAAGCACGGGGAAGCTGTTTACATACGGCTCTCCCCGTTCTTCAGCTCCGGGGACCGATCGCGACGGAGCGGCTATAAACGAATAGTCGCGCCGTCGTCCCGGATTGCTCCCCGAGGGAATCCGCCCGCTGCATGTACCGGGGGGGGGGGGGTCCCGATCGGACCCCCCACCCGCTAGAAGGCAGGGACGTATATATACGTCGTCCTGCCTGTCCGTGCCATTCTGTGGACGTAAATAGTCATGCGGCGGGCGTTAAGGGGTTAAATGCTATTAATGTTTTGTTTGTTTTTTGTTTAAAAATAATAAACATGTCCTCCTTGCCTCCTCTGTGTAATGGTTTTGCACAGAGCAGCCCGGATCCTCTTCCTTCTCGGGGTGCTCCTGGCCCCTGCCGAGTACCCCCACAGTAAGCAGCTTGTTGTTGGGGGGGGTGGGGGGGGGTACTGGAGACAAACCACTGCTCCATATGCCCATTCTGAGTCACAGCTTAGCCCCGCCCCCTCTACTCATTGGCTCACTGACGTTGACAGCAGCGGGAGCGAATGGTGATCTGCTGCTGTCTCAGCCAATGAGGGGAGAGTGTCTCTGGACAGCTGATGCTCTTGTGCAATATCGCTAGACAGAGATGGGGATCAGGTAAGTAATTGGGGGGGGGGGCTGCTTTTAATCTTGATGCATAGGGTGCACCTTCTGCCTTTTACAGCCACTTTTACTCTCCTCTCCTCTCCTTGCAGCTCAATCACAGCAAGTAAAAATGGTGGGAAGTGATCTCATTCTGGATGCACAATATATCGGAGATCCCTCAGAGATCAACTGGAAGATAAATGATAAGAAGTTGGTGAACATGAATCTGATCAGCCCGGTGGATCCCATATTTTACAGTCTTAAGGGCAGAGCGACTATTGATGAAACCAATGGAAGACTCACCATAAGGGGCCTGACTATAGAGGACTCCGGGATCTACAGGGCGGAGGCGTTGGTGAAAGATGGTCATCAGATCACAGAGATTACCCTCACTGTACGAGGTAAGTCTTTACCAAAACTTCATAGAAGTGCCCAGGGCATTTGTTTCTTCTTTGAGAATCTTCTATTAATTGTCGGCTGAGACACAGGCTGGATATTATAGATCCTTGTAGTCTTCTCAGTCCGGCCAGCGTGCGTGAGCTCACCATTGCAAATAGGCTGGGTCTGCCACGACATACCCCATGACTCCTGGGGTGGCCAGTGAGCTTTTACTCTAGGGTCCACATATGACTGGGCTGTGGTGTTGTCTCACTCACAGTGGACCGGGCCACAGCGAGTGAGACAACCTATAGGTAAGGCAAAAGGCATGATGAGCTAGTATGCAGCACATTATGAAACACGAGGCTTCGGTATTTCAGCCGGTCCACGCTGAGGGAGGTGGCATGTTGCCTCGCTGTGTTTTCTGGGTATCGCGGCTCCGGCGCTGTAAGTGGCTGGAGCCGCGATTTCGACGCTTGCGCGCGGGAGACTTTTGTCCGGCATCTGCCGTGCTTTCAGCCGAGAATTCCCGATGCGCTGCTGAAGTATATGTTTTTGATGCTACTCTGGATGCTGCGCCATTGATATCCAGAGCTTCTGTTTCGGCAGTGGTTTTGCACCGCCTGATTTGGCTAAAATGCTGGTCTGCTGACCATGCTTCCAAAAGAGCCCTGGCGGATTTACCCTTCAAAGGTGGGAGGCTTTTTGGTTCCTCGCTGGACAACATTATCAAGGATGTCACTGGGGGTAAGAGCACTCTTCTCCCGCAGTCCTCTAAGGGGAAGGAGCCGCGCCGTAAGCCGGGTCCTTCTTTCCCCAAGCAGAAGTGGTATTTTCGTCAGTAAGGGACTGCGGGTAAACCCTCCCAGGCCGACAAAGTCTCATCTGGGGGACAGAAACGTCCCTGGGTGCGTAAGCCGAACAAGCCGGCGTCCAAACCCGCCACTGCATCAAGTCTTGCCCCCGGTTTAGCAGGTTCACAGCTCGGTGGATCTCCGTGCTCTCCGACCAGTGGGTCTGCGAGGTGGTCTCTTCGGGGTACAAGATAGTTTCTTTCCTATCCACCGAACAGATTCTTTCCCTCAAGTCTCGCTCTCCTTCCGGCTCGTCGATCTGCCCTACTAGGGGCAGTGCAGGACTTGCCAAGTTGCAAACTGATTTTACCCATTCCGCAGGACGAGAGGTTTTAGGGATTTTATTCTAATTTGTTTGTGGTCCTGAAGAAGGACGGGGTCTGTCCGATCTTGGACCTCAAAGCCCTAAATGCCTTCGTAAAGGTAAGGAAGTTCCGCATGGAATCAATTTGTTCGGTGGTGGCTGCGCTCCATCCGGGGGACTTTCTGGCGTCCTTGGACATCAAGGACGCATACTTGCATTTCCCAATTTGCGCAAGTCACCAGAGATTTCTGCACTTCGCGATAGGGGAGGACCACTATCAGTTTGTGGCCCTTCCTTTTGGTCTAGCGTCGGCAAGAGTTTTCACCAAGGTGCTCGCACCGATCCTAGCTTTGCTGAGACAGCGAGGCCTTGCCATCGTGGGCTACTTAGACGACCTTCTTCTGAGAGCAGCTTCTGGCTCAGAATTAGAAGAGGATGTGTCTATAGCCAGCCAGACCCTTCAAGAATTTGGGTGGGTGTTAAACATTCAGAAGTCGGTCCTGGTTCCGACTCAGCATTTGAAGTACCTAGGGTTGATCCTGGACTCCTCAGAAGCAAAGGTCTTTCTTCCCCTGGAAAAGTTGCAGGCTCTTCAGTCTGCAGTGAAGGTGTTGGCATCCTGCAAATTGTTGTCTCTCCGTTTTTGCATGCGAGTCCTGGGCCTGATGGTAGCCTCCTTCGAGGCAATACCGTATGCCCTGTTCCACACATGTTCTGCGGAAGGAGATTCTGTCCAAGTGGAACAAATCTCCATGGTCTCTGGATCTTCAGATTCAGATAAGCCACCTAGTCAGAGTCTCTCTGAATTGGTGGCTGAGATCCCTGGCTCTTTGGTCTGGGAAGTCATTTCTTCCCTTCCAGTGGACGGTGATTACAATGGATGCCAGCCTCACGGTTTGGGGGGGGGGGGGGGTTCTGGGGTGTCCAGTCGGCTCAGGGTAGCTGACAGATTCCCGTCTGCCAATCAATGTCCTGGAACTTTGGGCGATCAGGCTATGCCTCTCCTCGTGGTCGAGGAGGTTGCAAGGTCGCCCTATCAAGGTCCAGTTGCACAACGCCTCGGCGGTGGCGTATGTTAACCATCAGGGGGGAACATGGAGCTCGGCTGCAGCGTCCAAGGACGCTCGCACCCTAAGGTGGGCGGAACGAAGCGTGCCCTCTCTGTCGGCCGTCTACATTCCAGGCGTGGAAAACTGGCAGGCAGACTACTTGGGTCGCCAGATGCTGGACCAGTGGGAATGGTCATTGCATCAGGAGGTGGGGCACTCCGGATGTGGATCTTCTGGCCTCTTCTCTCAACCGCAAGGTGTTGAGGTTTGTGGCCAGGTCCAGAGATCCCTGGGAACACGCGTCGGGCGCGTTGCTGGCCCCGTAGGGTCAGTATCGGCTAATTTATGTTTTTCCCCCATTGAAGTTGCTTCCTCGGCTGCTCTGCAGAGAGGAGGCCGAGGGGGATCTGATGATTCTAATAGCTTCAGATTGGCCTCGGCGTCCTTGGTGCCTAGTAGCGGATGTACCCTGGCGGCTGCCAATGAGGGAGGACCTTCTGTCTCAAGGTCACATACTTCATCCTACTTTACAGTCGCTGGCTTTAATGGCATGGCTATTGAAATCCAGGTTTTAAGGGACCGGGGTCTTTCTGACTCGGTCATCTCAACCATGCTGAGATCACGGAAGTCTTCTTCCAGGAAAATCTACCATTGCACCTGGAAGGCCTACATTTCTATGTGCAAAGAGATGGGGTGGCATCCATAGACGTATTCCGTTTCCAGGGTCCTGCTGTTTTTGCAGCGTGGAGTGGATCAGAAACTTGCCTTAAAGCGGTAGTTCACCCTCACTTACATCATTTTTCCATCGAGACAGGCATTGTAGCGCGAGCTACAGTATGCCTGTCCCGATTTTTTTACCCCCGTACTCACTGTGTACTTGTACATTAAAGATTTCGGCTCCCGCGGGGAATGGGCGTGCCTATGGAGAGGGAGGATGATTGACGGCCGGCCCTGGCACGTCACTCTCCCCGAAGACAGCCGGAGTAGGTCTCGGCTCTTCACGGCGCCTGCGCACAGGCTATGCGCAGGCGCCGTGAAGAGCCAAGCCTATTTCGGCTATTTCCGGAGAAGCGTGACGCGCCAGAGCCGGCCGTCAATCATCCTCCGTCTCCATAGGCACGCCCATTCCCCGAGGGGAGTCGGTATCTTCGATCTACGAGTACAAGGTGAGTACGGGGATAAAAAAAATCGGGACAGGCATACTGTAGCTCGCGCTACAATGCCTGATTTTATGGTATAAGAAAAAAAAAAAAAAATTTTTTTGCGTTTATAGGGTGAACCCCCGCTTTAAGCACCATTAAGGGACAGATTTCAGCCCTGGCTGTGTTTTTTCAGCGGCCTTTTGGCGGCTCATTCTCTGGTGGGTACCTTTTTTTTATGCAGGGGGTTCGTCATATTCTTCCCCCTCTTAAACCACCTCCTCCTCCATGGGATTTGAACCTGGTGCTCTCCGTTCTTCAGAAAAAACATCAGAGATCCCTCTCTTGACACTATCTCAGAAGGTGGCCTTTTTGGTGGCCATTACTTCTGTCAGACGTGTTTCTGAGTTGGCGGCCTTGTCTTGCAAGTCGCCATACTTGGTCCTCCATAAGGATAAGGCGGTGTTGTGTCCGCAACCTTCCTTTCTTTTGAAGGTGGCTTTGTCTTTTCACCTTAACAAAGACATTGTACTTCCATCTTTGTGTCCTCGACAGGGGCATCCTAAGGAAGTTTTGCTTGATATTTTAGACATGGTAGGCGCTTTGCGGGTGTATCTGTCTGCTACGGCTCCGCTTCGGAGGTCTGATTCACTATTTGTGTTGGTGTCCGGTCCACTAAAGGGCCTGGCGGTCTCTGCGGCAACCATTTCTTGGTGGATCAGGCAGACCGTCATACAGGCTATAACGGTCACCACCGTTTACGACCTTCCATCCCATCCAAGACGGTTTATCGACACTCCAACCAACAGGCAGACCCAATCCATTCCATAAGAGTTCCCTCAATAACGAGACTGACAAGCTCTGTTACTGCGTCAAAATATGAACTGAACTTTTAATGGTTTCTTCTCAGATTTTTATGCAGTACAAGGCATGAAAGGAACAATCAACTCCCCACCCACACATCATACCGTGGGGGGCTTCAATCACATTCTTTGAGCTAATTACTAAACATTCTAGACATCTCGGCGCCGGGCTATAATTATCAGGACCTAATCACTGCACATTCCTTCATTAACAGAACTCAAACAAAACACCATCACACAATGATCTCTTCAATCCACATCCCTAGGCAGACGTTCTGTCTCCGCATACAGCTTGACACCTATTCACACCTCCTGAGCATCAATAGGCTTTAGACAGTGTTATCACACAATTAAAGGCCTTTCAAGAGCCAGCTTTATTTAACATGTTAACAGTCTTCACAGAGAGATGAGTCATAGAATATTCTTTGCAGGCATTAAGGAATATACTGTAGATCACTGTCCACTCCAAAACAATCCAACATGTGTCCCCCATCTCCTGGCTCAATCTGTGCCCAAAAGTTCTTAAGGGGCGGGTTCCCCCCTTTCCGGTCACGGTACGTTCGACCAGGGCAATTGGTGCTTCCTGGGCTTTCCGACATCAAGCGTCTGTCTCACTTTTTTTCCAAATTTTACAGGCGGCTGATTAAAGTTGCACCTCCTCCGTTGAGGAGCTCTGCTTGTTTGGGGTGAAGTTGTTTGTTTTTTACTGATACTGTTTCCACCCCTCGTTTTTTTGACACTGCTTGGGGACGTCCCACTTGTCAAGACTTGAAGGAGCTGTGTCCGTCCATCGATGATAAGAGAAAATAGGATTTTTTGTACTCACCGTAAAATCCTTTTCTCTGTCGTCCATGGACGGACACGGCTCCCACCCCTCCTTTTTTAGGTTTGTACTGCTTGTTACGAACTGAGGCTGCATGCTGCAGGGAGGAGGGTTGTGTCCGGAAGGGACCGCCCCTTTGGCGGGGCTGTTCAACTCTGTTAAAGTAACATGTATTTAATTACCATATTTTCCGGCGTATAAGACGACCCCCTAATTTTCCAGGAAAATGTTGATTTTGGGATATACTCACTGTATAAGACTACCCCCTTCCTACTAGTCTTTCTGGAAGCTGAGGGGTAGCCAGAACCGCTTACAGAAACAGGCTTTTTCAAATCTCACTGTGCCATTACATTCCTCACTGTGCCATTACATTACATGCCCCGACTGTGCCTGAGCTTGCCCCCTCTCTGTGCCTGAAGTTGCCCCCCAGTGCCATCACTCACTTTTTTTTTCGTGCGGTGACGGTCTCCGTGCTGCGCGCGTCAATGATTTAAAAGACGCTCCTTCTCCTCAGACTGTCCTGTGTTAGGTGGAACACAACATTTCCCAGCAGCGCCTCTGTTCTGTGTTCCGCCTATCACGGTCATCTTCTCATCTTGTCCGAGGATGAGAAGGCATCTGTGATGGGAGGAACACAGAACAGAACTGCTGGGAAATTTTGTGTTCCACCTATCGCAGAACACGCTGAGAAGAAGGAGCGTCTTTTAATTCACTGACGCTCGCAGCAGCCGGAGACTGTCACCGCACCGCCTATTCACAAAAAAGTGAGTGATCGCAGAGACCGTACCCGGCGTATAAGACGACCCCCGACTTTGGATGCATTTTTTTGCATCCAGAAAGTCATCTTATACGCCGGAAAATACGGTATCTAACATGTTTCTGCCTAGTCCTCTCCTATGAACCGGTACATAACCCACTTGTCAAGACTTGAGAAGGCTGTGTCCATCCATGGACGACCGAGAGAAGGATTTTACAGTGAGCGCAAAAAATCCTATATTTATTTTTTTATTACCTGAAGGGTTCCCACCATCCTTGGGGTCCTTTTTATGTAATTGTTTAATCACTGATCCCTTGTCATTTTTTTTCTTTTTTTCAGAGAGCAGCGGCTGCATCACAGTGAAGTTCCCTGAGGATCAGCCAAAAGGAAAAGTTAATCCAGGTCTGACTATACATAATGTGAAGCCTGAGGACCATGGCCAATATGTTCTAGAGGTTCTCCAGTCCAATGGTGAAAAACATGAGTTGAAAATAAAAGGTATGGAAATGCTTTGTGTTAGCATGCTCCCCTTTGCTGGGCAGGCTGCACCTTCTGCCTTTACAATCGCATTACCTCTCTCCTCGCAGGTCAATCACAAGTAAAATTGGTGGGAAGTGAAGTCACTCTGGAGCCACAATATAGAGGAGATCCCTCAGAGATCAACTGGAAGATAGACGGTAACAAGCTGGTGGACTTGGAGCTGAACACCCTGGATGATCCCACGTTTTACCGTCTTGGGGACAGAGCGACTATTGATGGAGCCAATGGAAGACTCACCATAAGGGGCCTGACTATAGGAGACTCCGGGGACTACAAGGCGGAGGTGTTGGTGAATAATGTTTATCAGTACACAGAGATCACACTCGCTGTACGAGGTAAGTCTTCTTGCCAAAGCTTCAAAGAGCCCAGGGTGTGCGTTGTATGTCCCTCTGCCCCACTATTGCTCCCCCCTCCTCCTCCGTACTTTTAAGGCAGTTTCTTACAGTAACAATGACCAGGAGTTGCTGTGTAAATATATTTTATCTGTAGAAGGGACCATCAGACGTAGTGTTTGTAAACATTGTTCGCACAAGAAAGAGCGATAAAAAGAACATAGTTTATCCGCCTTTCAGCTCCGGAAGGTTTTACCCACCCCCTTTATGACCAGGCCATTGTCTGCTATTCATTACTGCACTTAAGCCCCGGACCTTTAGGCAGCTAAATGCCCAGGCCAGGTTTTGTGATTCGGCACTGCGTCGTTTTAACGGACAATTGCGCGGTCGTGCGACGTGGCTCCCAAACAAAATTGACGTGTTTTTTTTTCCCCACAAATAGAGCTTTCTTTTGGTGGTATTTGATCATCTCTGCGGTTTTTATTTTTTGCGCTATAAACAAAAATAGAGCGACAATTTTGAAAAAAATGCAATATTTTTTACTTTTTGCTATAATAAATATCCCCCAAAAACATATATACATTTTTTTTTTTTTTGACACATTTTTGGGACCATTGTCATTTTCACAGAAAAAAATGCATTTAAATTGCACTGATTACTGTGAAAATGACAGTTGCAGTTTGGGAGTTAACCCCTACAGCGCCCCCTGTGGTTATGTTTCACCTAGTGTGTGTTTACAACTGTAGGGGGGTGTGGCTGTAGGACTGACGTCATCGATCGTGTCTCCCTATAAAAGGGGTCACTCGATCGATGCAGCCGCCACAGTGAAGCACGGGGGAAGCCGTGTTTACATACGGCTCTCCCCGTTCTTCAGCTCCGGGGAGCGATCGCGAGGGGGCGGCTAGAAACAAATAGCCGCACCCTCGTCCCGGATCGCTCCCGTGGGTTTCCGACCGCCGTATGTACCGGGGGGTGGGGTCCCCGATCAGACCCGCGGAAAGGCAGGGACGTACATGTACGCCCATATGCCTGTACGTGCCATTCTGCCGACGTATATCTACATGCGGCGGTCGTTAAGCGGTTAACTGACAATTCGTCGGTCATGCAACATTGTACACAAATGAAATTTTTACTATTTTTAAAAAATATATATTTTATTTACACACCAATGGAGATAATTAAACCATGTCTGACTATACATATTGTGAAGCCTGAGGACTGTGGGGATTATGTTCTAGAGGTTCTCCAGTCTTATTGGGGAGGGGGGGGGGAGAATATAAGTTGGATATAAAATGTATGGAAATGCTTTGTGTTATGGCACTCTCTGGCGCTCCCTCCCCTTGCGGCTCGGCACTCTCTCCGGCGCTCCCTCCCCTTGCGGCTCGGCACTCTCTCCGGCGCTCCCTCCCCTTGCGGCTCGGCACTCTCTCCGGCGCTCCCTCCCCTTGCGGCTCGGCACTCTCTCCGGCGCTCCCTCCCCTTGCGGCTCGGCACTCTCTCCGGCGCTCCCTCCCCTTGCGGCTCGGCACTCTCTCCGGCGCTCCCTCCCCTTGCGGCTCGGCACTCTCTCCGGCGCTCGCTCCCCTTGCGGCTTGGCAATCTCCGGCGCTCCCCTTGGCAATCTCTTCAGCGCTGCCTCCCCCAGCAGTCTCTGAGCTGTAATGGAGCAACAGCATAAGAATGTATGTTTCCTTGCATTGAATTTGAATAATATGTAGCGTGTGTGTGTGAGAGGTGTCCATTGCTTCCTCTATTTTCTTATTGTTGAATATCTGAGACATCCAGTGATGAAAGAAGTATATTCCATTATCCTACATTGACAATATTCCAAATAAAATCAGATTTAATTAATACTGCAGGACTGAATAAAAGGATGTAATGTAGTCATGAAAAAGTTGACCTTCCACTTTGGAATCAAACCAAATGAGTAATGAATTTTCAGCTTCAAGTAGAATTTTATATATATATATATATATATATATATATATATATATATATATATATATATATATATATATATATATATATATTTTTAGGGGGTTGTTGGTTGCAGTACTCTGAGCTGAGAGAGACTAACGGTTCCCTCGCACAGACTGGGAAAGTGTGAATTTGATCATTCCGCTGTTGTGCTTTACACTTCCTGCAGTACACACAGGAAGTGAGGGGAATGAGCAGATCATCGCTCTCCTCCTCCCATCCATGTGTGAGGGAGAGGGGAGACCTGTCAGCGCAGGCTCTGGGCTGTATGAGAGAAACGCTCTCAGCTCAGAGTCCTGCTGAGAAGGCACTGATGGGTGGCACCGTTGAGCACTGATAGGCTACACTGATAATCAGGGCACGGCAGTCAGAGAAAATTGGATGCATGCCCTCAGGGGTCATGTGGGAGGCAGTGTTCTGGGGTGGGGGGCCTTGAAGCTTCTAGTTATGCCTCTGATTACTGTTATGTAAATCTAATACATTTTCTATGTTTTGTCTTCAGAGACGGATGGCATTGTGATTATTGGAACTGAGGATGACAAAGTAACTCTGGCCGTACCTGATACAGAGAAGGTGACAAAGATAACTTTGAAGAAAGGTGGTGTCACCCTGTTCCAGTGGAAGGTCTCCGATCTCAAGCTTCACACCAATAACATCACTCTGGAGCCGGGATTTGTCACTGTGAACAATGTGGAAGGAAACAGATCATACAAAGTTGAGGTTCACTCAACTGACAACAGTATTACCAACCACAAATTGCTGGAAGGTAGGTACCAGATCAGTACTCTTCTATCATCCAGTGATGCAGAAAGTCTGTTCATCAGCAGTGGGGGGGATTACTCCCCATCATCTGGGGGTACAAAACCTCTTCTGGTGAGGAGAGAGGGGGTCACCCCCATCCTAGGGTATTGAAGCTGCTTAAGTGAAGGGCCACTCCCTTAATCCTGCAGTACAGATGGTAAGCTGGTGAACATTGAGGCTCGCTCCCATCATCCTGGGGTACAGAAAGTCTGCTGGGGAGCAGTGAGGGGGGGGGGGGGGGTCACCTTGTGTAAATACAAACAGTAGTTGCAGTATACTGGAGAGGTTCCATTACCCCAACAGAGCAGGTCTGGCAGTATTACAGAAGTTCAGTTGTGTGATATCTTCCTGGGAACATTTATACACGTACAGTATGTGTGAGCGCTGTCACTAACTTTACATTTAATTTTTTGAGGTTTATTCGGGTTTAAAACTGAACTTTAGGCTCAGTAATTGGCACATACATCGAAGGCAGAAGTTCTAGCATACCAATAAATAAAAAATCTGTAGCTGTCTTGTAAAGGATATAATTTTAGATCTCATATTATCCCTTTCTACAGAGTGGCTGGACTGGTCTGTAAACCCCCCCCCCCCCCCCCCCCATTTGCATGTCATTACAATTAAAGTTGTCCCGATACTAGTATCGGTATCGGGACTGATTCCGAGTATTTGCGGGAGTGCTCGTACTCCCGCAAATTCCCCCGATACCGAAATAGAATACTCCCCCCCATTGCTGCGTATGGGGAGGGGAGACATGGCTGCGTATGGGGAGGGGAGACATGGCTGCGTATGGGGAGGGGAGACATGGCTGCGTATGGGGAGACATGGCTGCATCTGTGGGGGGGGGGGGGGGGGACATGGCTGCATTTGGGGACACATTTAAAAAAAAGTATCGGTACTTGTACTCAGTCCTAAAAAAGTGGTATCGGGACAACCCTAATTACAATCAAGCAAAAGTATAGTGATCAATGGTATCACCCACACATCTCCTCAACCCCCCCCATCAGTACCAGCTCTTCTGCTATTCCTTGGGCCACCCTTTCCCAAGCATGGCTTCCTCCAGATGTAGCTGGACGTTTCTTGAGCAATTTGTCTCTCGGATAAAAAAAACACTGACACCAATCTTTCTTTTAGCTTTCTATAAGGAAGGTGGGGAATATGTTTTTCTTTATTCGTACATCATGGGACACAGAGCAGACTATAATCACGACCATCTTGGTTATTGCGCCACCTAAAGGGGAATGGACACTGGCCGACCTATCAAACAGGAAGTCCCCCCTCCCCCCCTCCCCATATAGCCCTTCTCCATACAGGAAGCTCCTTCGTTTTTTTCCCCAGTGTCTTGAAGGTGATGGTCACTGAAGTTGGGCTCTTTGTAAGATCACTGGGTCTTGAAGCAGACTGATCAGATCAGTTCGGTTGGCTGCAAGCTAAAGGGGACGGTACCTGAGCCTTGGGTGGGATGGAAGACTTGACAAGGATTGCCTGTAATGCAACCTTTTGGCCCTGGATCCTGCGTTACAGGACCCTGTGCAATGTCAACTGACCAGGGTGTTTTACGGCAGTGTGCTATACAGGTCCAAGGCAGTGGACCCACTTCTTATTGAAGTGTTTACTGCAATCTGTCGGGGTACTTGGGTGTGGATCTTTCTGACATCTAGGTTTAATGGCAAGGTGGACAGGTTTGTCTCCAGGGCAAGGAACCCGCTGGCAATAGCAGTGGATGCCCTTGTGACACTTTTGAACCATTTCTCCCTGGTTTACTTTACACCTTTTTGCCCGGTTCTACTGGTTCCGTGTGACGTAAAATATTGCAATGGTTGGCATTGTATAATCTCTGGACCAGGGGTCTCCAACTATGGCCCTTTAGTTTTTCAGGAACTACAATTCCCATCATGCCTAAATGAATGTCGGTCTTATAATGCCTCACGGGGTGTGTAGTTCCTCAACAGCCGTAGTTTGGAGATCAATGCTCTAGTCTAGGGTCTCTCCTAAAATAAAATTAAATAAATATATATATATTTAAATTTAAATAAATAAATATGTAGGGTTGTCCCGATACCACTTTTTTTAGGACTGAGTACAAGTACCGATACTTTTTTTTATGTACTCGCCAATACCGATACTTTTTTTTAAATGTCCCCCGTATAATGCAGCCATGTCCCCCGTATAATGCAGCCATGTCCCCCACATAATGCAGCCATGTCCCCCACATAATGCAGCCATGTCCTACATACCTTGATGCCGCACGTGCCGCCGTTAATCAGCGTGCGGGGAACATTACAGCTTTCGTTTGAATATCTGTATCCCCGCCGCGTATAGACACTCCCCCTTGCGCGGGATTGGACAGATCATCCGTCCAATCCCGCACAAGGGGGAGTGTCTATACGCGGCGGGGATACAGCTATTCAAACGAAAGCTGTAATGTTCCCCGCATGCTGATTAACGGCGGGTTTGCGGCGGCGGGGAACAAATATTCTATTTCCGTATCGGGGGTACGAGTACTCCCGCAAATACTTGGTATCGGTACCGATACCGATACTGGTATCGGTATCGGGACAACCCTAAAAATATGTATGTATGTATGTATGTTTGGGGGGTTCTTAGTAATTTTCTAGACAAAAATATAAATTTTTAAACTTGTAAACAGAAATTGCCAGAAAAGGCGTGGTCAGCATGTGGTAGATATAGAAGGAGGCGATGCCACTTTTCATAGTTCACTTTTTTCATAGTCTTCTTCAAGTGGTTAAATATCCTAGGGAAAAAACTCTGGTGTATCTGATCTTCAAAAAAAGAGGATTTCCACTTTAATTGAATGTTTGTAACTTTGTCACCCATCACAATCGGTAAGATCCCCCACATTGCTGACCCTCTATAACTGGTCTGAATGGAGACCCGGCATTGCCTTGTATTGGTCACTGCAGATCTCTGCCAGACAGGGTTGTATGAGGGAGGATTGGTTACTGTGTGGCAGATTGGTGTTCTTCCTTCTGGTAATTTGCTCAGTGAAGTCCATTGTGGCCAGAGAGCAGTGGTGGTGAGCCTTGGCAACCCAGATGCTTTGGAACTACATTTCCCATCATTTCCAACCCTAACTACACTGCAGAGTGCATGAGCATCATGGGAAATGTGGTTCCAAAACATCTGGAATGCCGAGGTTCTCCATCACTGCCATAGAGACTGATGTGATCTTATTTTCTGCGTATCAATCCTTTTCTCTTGTTTTTTTTGATTCATCGAACAATCAAGGTAATGAATCCCCAACTAACAGAGAAGCGGCGGAAACGACCCCTCTCGCTGAGAACGGTCAGTATACCGGCTTTAGTATGTTGTGTACAGTGCACCTGGAAAGTATTCACAGCGCTTCACTTTTTCCACATTGTTATGTTCCAGCCTTATTCCAAAATGGATTAAACTCATTATTTTCCAAAACAAATCTACAAAAAATTCCCCATAGCGACAACGTGAGAGAAGTTTGTTGAAATCTTTGCAAATGTATTAAAAATACAAAAAATACCATGGACATGGCTGTCGGAGGCTCCTCCCATGGGCATGGCTGTCGGAGGCTCCTCCCATGGGCATGGCTGTCGGAGGCTCCTCCCATGGGCATGGCTGTCGGAGGCTCCTCCCATGGACATGGCTAATCGGAGGCTCCTCCCATGGACATGGCTAATCGGAGGCTCCTCCCATGGACATGGCTAATCGGAGGCTCCTCCCATGGACATGGCTAATCGGAGGCTCCTCCCATGGACATGGCTAATCGGAGGCTCCTCCCATGGACATGGCTAATCGGAGGCTCCTCCCATGGACATGGCTAATCGGAGGCTCCTCCCATGGACATGGCTAATCGGAGGCTCCTCCCATGGACATGGCTAATCGGAGGCTCCTCCCATGGACATGGCTAATCGGAGGCTCCTCCCATGGACATGGCTTGTCGGAGGGCTCCTCCCATGGACATGGCTGTCGGAGGGCTCCTCCCATGGACATGGCTGTCGGAGGCTCCTCCCATGGACATGGCTGTCGGAGGCTCCTCCCATGGACATGGCTGTCGGAGGGCTCCTCCCATGGACATGGCTGTCGGAGGGCTCCTCCCATGGACATGGCTGTCGGAGGGCTCCTCCCATGGACATGGCTGTCGGAGGGCTCCTCCCAATACTTTGAAGCTCCTTTGGCACCAATTACAGCCTCAAGTCTTTTTGAATATGATGCTACAAGCTCGGCACTTCTATTTTTGTGGTATGTAAGGCGTTTGAGGGAATGGTAAGGGACTCTATACAGAAATGTCTCTGTGATAAGAGGTATCATAAGTGACAACCAGCATGGATTTATGAAAGACCATTGTCGAACCAACCTGTTATCATTCTATGAAGAAGTAAGACCCCTTTCACACTGGGGCTCTTTGCAGGGGCTATTGCGCTAAAAATAGCATCTGCAAACCGACCCTAAACAGCACCTGCTGTTTCTCCATTGTGAAAGCCTGAGGGCTGTTAAACTGGAGCGGTGCGCTAGCAGGACTGCTCCAAAAGTCCTATGAATGAATGAATGACTTGTATAGCGCAACGCATGCGAACTGAATCGCCTCTGGGCGCTTTTTCCAGCCAGTATCTGCTTGGCTGGTGCGGTCATTTTTACCCCATAGGACCATGACACGCTAGGGACACACAGTCATACACATCTTTGGAGCAGTGTGTTTACCTCTCCTTCCCATTGAAATCAATGGGAAACCGCGGCTATACTGTCGGCAATGCGCCTCTGCAAAGGTGCATTGCGGCTGGTATTGACCCTTTTTCGGCTGCTAGCGGGGGGTAAAACTGCACCGCTAGGGACTGAATCCTGCAGCAATTCCAAAGGAAAGCGTCGCTAAAAACAGCAGCGCTTTACTGCCACTGCACCTCCCGCCCCAGTGTGCATGTGGCCTAAGTGAGGAATTGGTTGGTTGGAAGTCCAGTAGACGTGGTTTATGTAGATTTTGTACCCCCATAAATGTTTCATCTATAAAGTAAGGTCTGTTGGCGTAGATCATGGGTCTTCAAACTACGGCCCTCCAGGTGTTCAGGAACTACAATTCCCATCATGCCTAGTCATGTCTGTGAATGTCAGTGTGTTACAATGCCTCATGGGATGTGTAGCTGGACAACAGCTGGAGGGCCATAGTTTGAGGATCCCTGGCGTAGATGAAATGTGTGTGTACATGGATAAGGAACCGGTTACATGAACGAGTCCAGAGAGTAGTGATAAATGATTAATTCTCTGAATGGTGGGCCCCAGGGTTCTTTATTGGGGCCAATGATGTTTAATTTGTTTGTTCATGATATAGGGCAGGGGTAGGCAACCCCCAGCACTAGTGCCACAAGCGGAACTCAAAGCCTCTTTTAGCGGCACGCGACTCCCTCCCCATCAGCACAGCAGGAAAGTCTCAGTGAGACACTAATGCATTTCAGAGTTCACCACGTCGCACCAACACTGAGGGGGAGGCACTGCGCCCCCACACATTGTAAAAGATGGGAAACATTGTTTGGTCCTCTAACTTTGCTGGAGCTGCGATCGTCAGCTTTTGTGATGGGGAAGAGATTGGGTGCAGTTTTGCTGGGGAGGGCGGTCCCTCATTTTAGGAGGACTGTCATTGGCCTCTGATAAACCAATCGCAGTCCTGCTAGCCCCGTCCACCACCTGGAGGAAGATGACGTCCTTAGTTGCCACTAAGGCTCCATTCACATCTAGGCAGACAAATTCGCGGCGTTTTGTCCCGCGAATTGCGGCAGAAAATGGCGGCGTTTTGTACCGCGGTTTGCGGCGACAAAACGCCGCGATTGTCCGCCTAGATGTGCCCCTCTATGGAGATGGTTCCGAACGCCGAAAGCCGCCTGAAAAAAAGGTCCGGGACCCTTTTTCAGGCGGCAGGCGTTCGGCGTGGAGATGTGAAGCATCTCCATAGAGGGACATGTCTTTTCATCCCTCTGGCGGCAGCGGCGTAGCACTACAGGCGACAAAACGCCTAGATGTGAATGGGGACTAACAGTCTCAGAAAGAAGGGATTTCACTGTGATTGAGAACCCCAATCAGGTGACAGTTTGTGGAATTACTGTTGAGCTTCTGGAAATTTTGTTGAAATTATTCCTGAACCTTTAACCCCTTCCCGACCGCCGCATGTAAATGTACGTCCACAGAATGGCACGTACCTGTACGTCCTTGCCTTTCCGCGGGTCAGGGGTCCGATCGGGACCCCCCCGCTACATGTGGCAGTCGGATTCCCGCGGGGAGCGATCCGGGACGACGGCGCGGCTATTCGTTTATAGCCGCTACGTCGCAATCGCTCCCCGGAGCTGAAGAACGGGGAGAGCCGTATGTAAACACAGCTTCCCCGTGCTTCACTGTGGCGGCGCATCGATCGAGTGATCCCTTATATAGGGAGACTCGATCGATGACGTCCATCCTACAGCCACACCCCCCTACAGTTGTAAACACACACTAGGTGCACCCTAACTCCTACAGCGCCCCCTGTGGTTAACTCCCAAACTGCAACTGTCATTTTCACAACAAACAATGCAATTTAAATGCATTTTTTGCTGTGAAAATGACAATGGTCCCAAAAATGTGTCAAAATTGTCCGAAGTGTCCGCCATAATGTCGCAGTCACGAAAAAAATTGATCGCCGCCAAAGTAGTAAAAAAAAAAATAATTAATAAAAATGCAATAAAACTATCCCCTATTTTGTAAACGCTATACATTTTGCGCAAACCAATCGATAAACGCTTATTGCGTTTTTTTTTTTTTTACCAAAAATAGGTAGAAGAATACGTATCGGCCTAAACTGAGGGAAAAAAATGTTATATATGTTTTTGGGGATATTTATTACAGCAAAAAGGAAAAAATATTGAATTTTTTTAAAAATTGTCGCTCTATTTTTGTTTATAGCGCAAAAAATAAAAACCGCAGAGGTGATCAAATACCAACAAAAGAAAGCTCTATTTGTGGGAAAAAAAGGACGCCAATTTTGTTTGGGAGCCACGGCGCACGACCGCGCAATTGTCTGTTAAAGCGATGCAGTGCCGAATTGTAAAAACGCCTTTGGGCATTTAGCAGCATATTGGTCCGGGGCTTAAGGTGTCACTACTGAACCCCAGAACTCCGTGTCCCTTTAAGCCACAGCCAGGATTCGACGCAATGAAAATCTCACATAACTTTTGCCGCACTTTTCCTCAGTTACAGGGGCCCAACTTGTGATCCTGCGCACAGGCCCACTGCTTCCAGAAAATGCCCCTGAACTGAGCTCATCATTGCACATCCATTTCAGATGCTTGTGACCTCCCATAAAAGCACGTGGGCTGGATGCAAGAGGTGGATTGGCAGGATGAGTGTGCCAGGACAGGTAGATGTGTGTGTGATATATATATATATATATATATATATATATATATATATATATATATATATATATATATATATATATATATATATATATATATATATATATATATATATATATATATATAAAAAAAAAATCCTTTTCCTGATTGAGAGTGTGAAGTTATTTTGTAATAAAATCGGCACACTCCATTTATTTGAAAACATTTTTCGGCACACTGTGCTCAAAAAGGCTGCCTACCCCCGATTAGAGGTTTAAATAAAGGGGGGGGGGGGATTTGTTAAACCTGGAGCAGTCTTGCATGTTAACCAATCAGCTTCTATTGGTGTTTTGAGAATAAAAGATAGAAGCTAATTGGTTGCCCCGCACATCTGTCCAGATTTTGGTTGATCCAATCTTGGTAAAAATCCCCTCAAGAACTCCATTTCAGTGTTTTGCTGATGATGCCAAATTATGCTGGCAAAGAACTTCATCACAGGATTGAGCATCATTACAGGAAGACCTTAATACAGGGGTGTCAAACTGGCGGCCCTCCAGCTGTTGCAAAACTACAAGTCCCTTGAGGCATTGCAAGGCTAACAGTTACAAGCATGACTCCCACAGGCAGAGGCATGATGGGACTTGTAGTTTCGGAACAACTGGAGGGCCGCCAGTTTGACACCCCTGCCTTAATACAATAGGGCAGAAAAATCCCAGGCGCCAGGAATTTGCGTCCTGACACCTGGGCTACACTGTAGTAGCAGCAGTCTGCATTCAGTAAACCCTGCACATTTAGAGTGTAACTGGGGGGTCTAAGATACAGTGGAACCTCAGATTATGAGTGTAATCAAAGCGAGTTTCCCCGTTGAAGTCAATGGAAATAAAAATTTTTGTTCCGCATTGACTTCAATGGGATGCAATACCGCATGTGGCCAGAGGCGGGGGGGGGGGGCACCGGAGAGACTCGGAAAAGGCCAAGGACACTTTGGCTGACATCGGCAATCCTTGGAAAGACTTCCTACCCGAGATTTGCCGAGGTCAGCCGTGCTGTCCTCGGGCCTTTCCGTGCATTTCCGAATGGAGACGTTCGGCTTGGCTCCGGGCATCCCCACCCCCCCCCCCCCAACCTCTGGCCAAAAGCTGTACTGCACACCACTTTGGCCTGAATCGCGCTCGTATTGCGAGACAACACTCGCAAACCGAGTCACAATATTTTTAAAATTCAGCGCTCGTATTGCAAAATGCTCGTTAACCGCGTTACTCGCAATCTGAGGTTCCACTGAGCTGTGTTTATAAATTTTATATGTCAAAACGTATCCCAGCCAAGTGCATTGAGAGCAAATATGTCTTCCCCCTGCAGGTCGCTCGGAGAGCCAGCCCATCGACAGCGTCACATTTCACCCCATTAACATGACTAACAAGATCACCTGGAAGAAGGACGGTCAGCCGGTGAACATCGATGGTAAAAGAATGAAATCCGGTCCATATGGGGACCTCATAATAAACAACGTAACACCAGGTGATAAAGGCAAATACTCCGTCCAATGTGAAGATCAGAAACTGGCACAGGAGTTCATTCTTCATCTGTAAGGTGAGTGTGAAGGTGTCACATCCGTATCTTCATTATTCTACAACCAATAAAAACATATTTATTCAGCTGTCCAAACTGGGGAATTAATTTACAGTGTGTTATTGTGACATCACTGCTCACTGTCATTAGTGGGAATGCTCTCCAAGCATTCCCAGTATTGTTGTTTGTTGTTTTTATTATTCCGTACGTTTTTTTGGCTCTGCGTAACTTCTGCATACTTTCGGCTATTAAAACCATTCAACTTTTAAAATGTTCAGCTAATGATCGGACTTCAACTTTTTTTATACTATTTTAAATATTAAGCTTTTTAACACTTCTTTTTAACATTGAAGTCAATGAGAGCATGCTTCAAATCCTTAAAATCCACTACCAAAAGTTTCAGCTCCTTCATACTTTCACCTACAGACGCCAAACTAACTTTAAAATGTCCAGAAAATATTCAGCTTTCCTGCTATATCTTTTACAGTTTTTGTGAAAACAATGTTGAAGTTTAGTGATCATTTCAGGAAATTTTATTCTTTGCAAACTTTTAAAGCCAACCTATTCAGTTAAGTGTCGGCTTTTCAAAAAAAACTTTAAATATTCCGCATCTTTCATACATTGGTGGTGTTAAACTTTTTTTTTTTTTAATTCATGTTTATTTTAAAACCATTTCCAACTATTCTCACTACTTCAACTTTGTCTTGCTGATTTAAGCTATTCATCCAGTTGGCGTTGGCGATTCGGTAATTCTGCATGTAACAGAACCCCAAATGGTACAGGGGTTAACGCCGTTTAATATTCCATTCCCGAACCCAAGACAGCTATTGACACTCCACAGTCGGGCAAACGAACCCCAATAACGAGACACGCAGCTCTGTTTGAGGTTCCACACGAATAGACTCTTTAACCACTTCCCGACCGCCGCATGTAAATGTACGTCCACAGTATGGCACATACAGGCACATGGGCGTACATGTACGTCCTTGCCTTTCCGCGGGTGGGGGGTCCGATCTGGACCCCCCCGCGACATGCGGCGGTCGGGTTCCCTCGGGGAGCGATCCGGGACGACGGCGCGGCTATTCGTTTATAGCCGCTCCGTCGCGATCGCTCCCCGAGGCTGAAGCACGGGGAGAGCCGTATGTAAACACGGTTTCCCCGTGCTTCACTGTGGCGGCTGCATCGATCGAGTGATCCCTTTTATAGGGGAGACTCGATCGATGACGTCCATCCTACAGCCACACCCCCCTACAGTTGTAAACACACACTAGGTGCACCCTAACTCCTACAGCGCCCCCTGTGGTTAACTCCCAAACTGCAACTGTCATTTTCACAATAAAGAATGCAATTTAAATGCATTTTTTGCTGTGAAAATGACAATGGTCCCAAAAAGTGTCAAAATTGTCCGAAGTGTCCGCCATAATGTCGCAGTCACGAAAAAAATCGCTGATCGCCGCCATTAGTAGTAAAAAAAATAAAAATGCAATAAAACTACCCCCTATTTTGTAAACGCTATAAATTTTGCGCAAACCAACCGATAAACGATTATTGCGATTTTTTTTTTTTTATTTTTTTTTTTTTTTTACCAAAAATAGGTAGAAGAATATGGATCGGCCTAAACTGAGGGGGAAAAAAAAATGTTATACATGTTTTTGGGGGATATTTATTATAGCAAAAAATATTGCATTTTTTTCAAAATTGTCGCTCTATTTTTGTTTATAGCGCAAAAAATAAAAACCACAGAGGTGATCAAATACCACCAAAAGAAAGCTCTATTTGTGGGGAAAAAAGGACGCCAATTTTGTTTGGGAGCCACGTCGCACGACCGCGCAATTGTCTGTTAAAGCGACGCAGTCCCGAACTGTAAAAACCCCTTGGGGCTTAAGTGGTTAATGAGAAAATCAGGCTCTTATATACCGTTAGTAACCAAAATGAACAATGACTCGACTCCACCCACAACATTATACAATGAGCCCAATACACATCTTTTTGGTAGACATTCTGGCACCATGAGAATCAATCTCACCTTCACTGAGATCCCTTCATTGGTTGCCAGTAAAAGACAGAATCACTTTCAAGGCACTCTGCCTAATACATAAGTGTATTCAAGGCAACGCCCCCCCCAATATCTATGCGAAAAAATAAAAGCGCATAACCCCCAATCGCATTCTGCGATCCACCAATCAAAACCTATTCCAGATACCCAAAGCCAGATACAAGTCGAAAGGATATCGTAGATTTGCAGTCCAGGGACCTCGCCTGTGGAATGCGCTACCAACCACCATCCGACTGGAGTCGGACCACTTGGCCTTCAGGAGAAAGATTAAAACCCATCTCTTCTAAGGTCAAGGGGTTCCTTACCCATGAAATGGATACAGCGCCCAGAGACGATTCAGTTCGCATGTGTTGCGCTTTACAAGTCTCTCACTCAGCTCTGACATAATTGACATGAGCTAATTAACTAATCATTTACCCAGACAAGGTGACTCGGAGATATGACCTTTCAAGGTAGACATCCGGGCTCCTCTCACCTGCTATACAATACACATTCTTTTAGTAGACATTCTGGCACCAGCTCTGACCTACTTTACATGAGCAAATTAACTACAACTGATAAGTCAGACATCTGACCTTTTAGACTGTTAACTTGCAATACACATTTATCATCAATAGACCGTCGCACAATACAGGGTCAATTAGCACAACACAATGACAGATCCTTAGAAGCCATACTAGATTCATTTACATCACAACAGACGACATTAACACCTAACGGTCTGCGTTCCCACATTGAATGAGTCACTCTTTCAATTAACCTGTTGAGTTCAGAATCAACAACCTGCAAATATCCTGGAATATATTATGGATTACAGACCCATGTTAAAGCAATCCAAGATATAATTTCTCAGTCATCCTATGCCCTTAGTGGACATAGGATGATTTTAGACATAAGAGTCATAGGTGAAGCTAAAACAGGAGTATCTCATACTTTTCAAGAGCTTCTGGGTCCCACGGGCCATTCCGTTACACTGCATTCCCACGCATTTTCTGCAGGAAATGCATTTTCTAGTTACAGTAAAGATCCAGGAAACACAAATTTAAGAGCTCAGGAGGTTTTATATCATTGCAGTGCTGTCGATTAAATGTGCACCTCATTCATTATTATAAGAGAGCAGAACTTGTATCTGTCTCTAGCCATACATACTGCTCTCCAACAACAATAAATAAGGACCCGACTGAGACACTTTCAGAGGAGAGGCTCCCCTTTTAAGTTGGAGAAATGTTGGTTATGTCTTCTCCTCTTATATTGGAATACAGAGAGCCTAGGTGACCCTGTAATACAAAACTGGCAGATCGGTGTGTTCAGATGTTTGTCGTGTCTGCTCCAAAAAACTCTCCTACAGTTCCTGTTGTGTATAAATGTTGTCTAATGTTCCTCCTGCTCTCCACGATACCTTAATGGCCATATTTTCCTTCTTTTAGGTTGGAAGGACATCACATGAAGGCTCGGATATATCCGCACTATATAACTTTGTCCCTCTGGTGGGACTTTTCCAGTTCTCCTGTCTTCTGGAACCAAATACAAAGGGATACAAATACACAGAGAACATGGAGAATGACTTGACTCAGTATTGTCCTGTCAACCAGGAAGAAGGCACCTTGCCATATTTCATATTTTTTTTATTTTTGTTTTGTTCTATATTTTTTATGACCATTTAATATAACCTGCAGCTTGCCATCTGTGCTTCCTTAATATGGCTTGAGAATGTAAATGACTGAGGTCCTCGCTTCCCTGGAAGTGGAAGTATTTCTGGAAAGTGTTGTCTTCCCTGCTCTGTCGGCCATCGAGATCCTCTGTGTAACATTGTAGATTGAGATGCTGATGATGATGAACTTGGGTCATACGAAATGGGAGTTACAGACAGTCCAAAGAGGAATCAGCCCAGAAGATGATGGGTGTAACTGGAGGAACAAAGGATGGTTGGTGCAACTGGAGGATACTGAGGATGATGGGTACAACTGGAGGATGATGGGGTACAACTGGAGAAGGACACGTATAGGCCAATACTTTGTGACATATCTCACAGCTCTTTATCCAACACTTTCGTCGCACATCTTGTGACCTCGCCATGTGTGCCTCCACCTTTGTGTCTCCCGGAGAACAGCAGGTGCTGATTGCAGTTGGATTTATCTTGATCTTATGAAGCATTTTCCATAAGTCTTATTTTTACAATGTTCATACTTTTTATGTACTTTGATTTCCTCCATCCCCTTTTCAGATATTTGGAGCCAACCACATATTTGGTTTCTGTAAAAGGCCATAAGATGTTTGTACAACCCTATGGTAAACCTCTGCTTCATGTTGGGTTCGTAGAGTCCACCTTGTAATCAAAGCTACCCTTAAGATGCATATTGGAGGGATTTGAGAAAGTAGCAATGGAAATTAAAGACTGGATCCAAAATAGAGACTACAGGAGGTCTACAATAGAGCAGGTGTATCATTTTTGGCAAGAAAAAAAACGTAGGAATAATTTATTGAAGGATTGAGCTAGAGAGACTATCACCTATTTATTTAGCACAAAGAACGAGAATGCACCTGGTCATGCCCCAAAAGGACGGAGGTGTTCGAGCTACTCGAATTTTAGGGATACTCTTTTATTACTGGTTGTCCGTACACCGCAAGCCCCCAGTGCCATTTTAGAACAGCACCAGGTTAGCTATTCTTCCAAATACTGTTTTTAAAACGGCACCCGGTCTCCACCAGGAAGGGGTGCAGGATGAGACCTATTGGCTGACAGCCGGTATTCAGCGCCATCCCTAGAGGCTGTGAAAGGATCCGCTCCTGCTCTCCCAATGCTTTTACAGATTGGTCCATAAGAACGCACTGTGAAATTGTAAACCAGGTTCCTGCATTGATGTTGGGCCATTGCCATTCGGTATTGAGGCCTGAAGAAAGCCTCTCGCTCTCTCTTTCCTGTAATAGATCACCTTTTAGAAGTGATCTGCTGCTGCGCCGCTGCATTTGGGTGGCTAGATCTGATCTCCACCTACCAGATCCAGACAGTCTTCAAAAAAAAAATTGCATAAATATACAGTGTGTGTACATAATAAAGATATAGATTTGAAAGACATTCCTTCCTGAGAATAATCCCCGAGTGCAACCCCGTTATTCCCACATTGGTGGCGGAGGATGTGGGTTACATTTGCGTTCCCCATGCAAGCATCAATTGATCATGTCAAGTTGATTCTTATTTTTAGCGACCTCGGCCCTGAAAAAAAAAATTCCCGGTCGTGCGAATTTGTGCCGTTGTCAATCTGACTTAATCTCAACGTTGCAACTAACAAGTTCCGCAAACGGCTTATTTCCCTGACGTGTGTTGCAATGTGTATATACTCCGTCCTATACATAAAAATGATGCAATATTGTGTTATTGTTGTTTTATATTTGGGGGTTAATATATGGGGAGTCACAAATTGTGTAAATGCTGCCTTGAGAAAAATTGCCTTAATTTATTTTTTTATTTTCCCCTCTCCCGTTTTTATTTTTTTACTAATATACATATCTGCTACCAAATGTAAAAAAATATGTATAATACATTAGGTTTACTGTACTGCTAGTCGTGCACCGAAATTTAAATTCTAGTAATGAAACTGAAAATTCAAGATGCACTTGGCCGAAATTTTGTATATTTTTTTTTTTTTGTATATTTTTTATTTAACCACTTCCAGACCGCCGCATGTATATGTACGTCGGCAGAATGGCACATTGGCGTACCTGTATGTGCCTGCCTAGACGTGGGTCGGGGGTCCGATCGGGACCCCCCCCCCCCGGTACATGTGGCGGTCGGATACCCGCAGGCAGCGATCCGGGACGACGGCGCGGCTATTCGTTTATAGCCGCTCCGTCGCGATCGCTCCCCGGAGCTGAAGAACGGGGAGAGCCGAATGTAAACACTGCTTCACTGTGGCGGTGGCATCGATCGAGTGATCCCTTTTATAGGGAGACTCGATCGATGTCAGTCCTACAGCCACACCCCCCTACAGTTGTAAACACACACTAGGTGAACACTAACTCCTACAGCGCCCCCCTGTGGTTAACTCCCAAACTGCAACTGTCATTTTCACAATAAACAATGCAATTTAAATGCATTTTTTGCTGTGAAAATGACAATGGTCCCAAAAATGTGTCAAAATTGTCCGAAGTGTCCGCCATAATGTCGCAGTCACGAAAAAAATCGCTGATCGCCGCCATTAGTAGTAAAAAAAAAAAAATATCCCCTATTGTGTAAACGCTATAAATTTTGCGCAAACCAACCGATAAACGCTTATTGCGATTTTTTTTTTTTTTTTTTTTTTTTTTTTACCAAATATAGGTAGAATACGTATCGGCCTAAACTGAGGAAAAACATTATTTTTATATATATTTTTGGGGGATATTTATTATAGCAAAAACTTAAAAATATTGAATTTTTTTCAAAATTGTCGCTCTATTTTTGTTTATAGCGCAAAAAATAAAAACCGCAGAGGTGATCAAATATCACCAAAAGAAAGCTCTATTTGTGGGGAAAAAAGGACGCCAATTTTGTTTGGGAGCCACGTCGCACGACCGCGCAATTGTCTGTTCTGTTAAAGCGACGCAGTGCCGAATTGTAAAATCCCCTTGGGTCATTTAGCAGCATATTGGTCCGGGGCTTAAGTGGTTAAGAAGGAAGAACATACAGAAATGCAGAGACGCCTCTGAAGTACATTACAGTGAGTTTAGCATTCCCCACAATTCCATACATGTATCAAACTTCATATAATAGAAATCTGTTAACTGAGGGGCTCACAGTTTTCACGATTTGGAAAACCGATCGAAAATAGTGAAGTTGGGACCTTTCACTTCTGAGAAACGCATGGTATCGTGCGGAGTCCCTCAAGGATCCCCCCTGTCGCCGGTGTTATTCAACATCTATCTTCGCCCTCTTTTTGAGATTATTAGCAGTCAAAAACTGCTCTACCACTCATATGCAGATGATACGCAACTATATTTCCGCATTTGCAACAAAAAGGATCATCACCTCAATCTAGAGAAATGCCTCTCTTTGATAGAGAACTGGATGACAAAGAGTTATCTTAAACTCAACGGAGAGAAAACAGAACTTCTCCTGTTTCACGCCAAGCGTATGAATCAACCTACAACAACTTGGACCCCCCCCGCCCATTCTGGGCAAAATCATCACCCCTAGCGCCAAAGTCAAAAGTCTCGGGGTCATCTTTGACTCCTACATGACAATGGACGCACAAATAGGGTCAGTAGTCAGCGGATCCCACCATCTGCTGCGCCTACTACGCAAACTCACCCCTTTTATTCCCAAGGAAGACATAGCGGCCGTGGTGGGAGCAATTGTAAACTCCAGACTGGATTATGCAAATGCCCTTTACCTCGGACTCCCCAAGTACCAAATCGCTCGTCTACAAGTCGTTCAAAATACGGCCGCTCGACTAGTGACTGGGAAAAAACCCTGGGAATCAATCTCACCTTCACTGGTTACCAGTAAAAGACAGAATCACTTTTAAAGCACTCTGTCTAATGCATAGATGTATCTATGGGAATGCTCCCCATTATCTATGCGAAAAAATAAAAGCTCATAATCCCAATCGCGTTCTGCGATCCACCAATCAAAATCTCCTCCAGATACCCAAAGCCAGATACAAGGAGAAAGGAGATTCGCGGTCCAAGGGCCTAGACTATGGAACGCTTTACCAACCAGCATTCGGTTGGAGGAGAATCACTTGGCATTCAGGAGAAAGATCAAGACTCATCTCTTTTGATACCAAAGGAGACAGGAACAACAAGCGCCCAGAGGCGATTAAGTTCGCATGTGCTGCGCTATATAAGTTTTCATTCATTCATTCACAGTGCCTTTCCAGGGAGCAGGAGTCCTCTGCATCCCGCATGGCCATTTTTTGCGACTTCCGCCCTTCTATTTAAAAAAATTTGAGCCTGGTAACAACCGGCTCTAAAATCACGGCACACATAGTGCCGACATAGTAACAAGAAAGGAGAGCAAAGTAAGGAACAAAAGATAGAGGGAGAGGAAAAGGGGAAAAAAAAAAAGGATGGGAGAGGTTAATGCCACCATCCAGTCGCAGTCACCCCAGCTGGGGAGCTTTTTAGAGTCAACCCCTTTTCAGGGGGACCGGGCCACAAACTTCCTGTACTCCTCGGAGTAAATGAATTTGCGCCAGTAGAGCCATGTTTTGGAAAATTTTTAATTTAGGGCTTTTTCCGTGGCTACCAAGTCCTCCATTGAATGGATATCCACCACTCTTCTCAACCAAACAGCCACCGATGGGGGCTGGGTCCGCTTCCAATTCAGGGGAATGCAGCCTTATGGATCTTCTATGGATCTTCTATAGGCCTTACCTGGAATCCTGTGGTGGTGCAGAAGGAAGAACTCGGGGGACAACAATATCGCCCGGTCTGTGAATTTCTGCGTGATCCGATGAACCTCTGTTCAAAAGGCGCGGCACGACCAAAAGACACGAAGGAGCGTTCCAGCCTCCTCCCCGCATCTCCAACATAAGTCTGTGCTCTGAGGGAACATCCAGTGTATCTTTTCCGGCGTGTAGTACCAACGGGACAGGACTTTATACCCCGTCTCTTGGAGCCTTGCACAAATGGAGGTCTTATGAGTTAAAAGGATCCGATCAACTTGTTTTTCTGCAAGTTGTAGGCCCAACTCGCGCTCCCATCTGGAGATACAAGAAGGTCTATGTCCCGGGGGGCGGAGATACCAGTAGTTGGTATGTTGGAGAGATTGCATGTCTCGGCGGGGATTGGTCTAAGCTTGGTAGTTCAAAGGGGGTTAATTGTCTCCCGATGGCTTCCGGGTAGCGCAGCGACCTAATGTAGTGGGAAAGCTGTACCTTTTTGCCAGAAAGATGGCCCCGCCAGGGCGAAATTTGTATTCTTTAACCACTTCAGCCCCGGACGGATTTACCCATTTCCTGACCACGCTATTTTTTGCGATGCGGCACTGCGTCGCTTTAAATTACAATTGCGCAGTCGTGCGTTGTACCCAAACAAAATTGAGATTTCTTTTGGTGGTATTTGATCACCTCTATGGTTTACATTTTTTGCGCTATAAATAAAAAAGCTATAATAGGTATCCCCCCAAAAAATGATTCTTCAGTTTAGGCCGATACATATTTTTGGTAAAAAAGATTCGCAAGAAGGGTTTATTGATTCGTTTGAGCAAAAGTTATAGGGCCAGATTCAGAAAGAATGGCTTAAGTTTAGGCGGGCGTAGCGCATCTCATATATGCTACGCCGTAACTTAGAGGCGAGTACAGTATTCACAAAGAACTTGCGCCCTTAGTTACGGCGGCGTAGCGTAAATGGGCCGGCGTAAGCCCACGTAATTCAAAGTAGGCTGGTAGGGGGCGTGTTGTATGGAAATTAATCGTGACCCCACGTAAATGACGCGCCTAACCAACGGCGCATGCATTGGCATGCTCAGTATCATGTCGAATTTTCTCCCTAAGTTACGCCGGCTCAATGCTTAGTCGACGTGAATGTAACCTACGCCCATCCCCATTCACGTACGACTTGCGCAAACGACGTAAAATACAACGCTGTTGCGACGTCCATACCTTAACATGACTTAAATCTGCTTTAGGAGGGGTAAAGTTACACCGGACCGATGCCTTACGTAAACGGCGTAGCTAAATCCGACGGGCGCAAGTACGTTTCTGAATCGGCGTATCTACCTCATTTGCATATTCGACGCGGAAATATACGGAAGCGCCCCTAGCGGCCAGCGTAAATATGCACCCTAAGATACGACGGCGTAGGAGACTTGCGTCAGTTGTATCTTGGCCGAATTCAAGCGCAACTGATTCTAAGAATCGGTCGCATAGATACGCCGTCGTATGTCCGAATGAGCGCCGTCGTATCTGGAGATACGCCATCGTATGTCCTTTCTGAATCCGGGCCATAGTGTCTACAAAAAAGGGGATAGTTTTAGGAACTGGAAATGGTGATCTGCGTTTTTTTTTTTTTTACTGCGACATTGCGGCATACAAATCTGACTCCCAAATGGCAGTTTTTGGGGACCCGTGACATTTATTACATAATTTAAAAAAATGCACTGATCAATGTATAAATGACACTGGCAGGGAAGGGGGTTAACACTAGGGGGCAATCAATGGGTTAACTGTGTTCCCTAGTGTGTGTTCTAACTGTAGGGGGGATGGGCTGCCTGGAACCACAGAGATTGCTGTTCCCGATCATTGGGGACAGCAGATCTTCATGATGTGCCCTGACGGAACGGGGATTCGCCTCATTTACATCCTTGTTCTGCCTCAATCGCGGGTTGTCGGCGGACATCGAGTCTGCTAGGCTTCCAGGGAAAGAGAAATTACCGCTCCAGGTGGGTCTGCTGGACAATCGGTAGCTGCTCAGGAGTGCCGGCAAGGCAAAATGTAGAAGCTGAAAGGATGGACAGCCGCACCTCCAAAAAAAAAAAAACCTTAGGTTGTCTTTATTTTGGAAAATGCACTACAAATAACAGCAAAGGGTGGAATACAGCCTACGCGTTTCGCACTGCGATCAGTGCTTAGTCATGGCTGCCCCCCTTAGGCCCCATCTATATCACATGCATGGACTGACTTACACCTACGGCGGTTCGCATTATCTAGCTCCCTTCCAGTATGACGGCGGGTGGTCGGGAAGCAGTTCATTTTAATTATTGTGGCTGCCGTGTTTGCATTGAAGGCAATAGGGTGCGATTTTTGCTTTGCAGTCAGTGGAACACGGCATGCAATTATCCTTTTTTATTATTTTGTTTTTCATTCTATGGGCAAAACACTGATAGACCTATTTTGGACGGCCGATATATCTGTGCATCCCTATATACATATGCCAAAAAGTATAATGTACGGGTCCGAGACCTCACCAAAATGAGAAAAACCCTTCTGGGACAAAAGCTTTTATTTATTTTTTGTACTCTTTAAAATGGCCATTTTTAGGCCTGCAGATCATTTTTGAACCCCCAAACTTTTTATATTTCCTGACTGCAAAGACCATGAAGATGAAATGATGGTATTTGCAATCTGTTTTTTTTGTTAAATGACCTTAACCACTTAAAGTGGAGGTTCCCCCTAAAAAATGTTTTAACAATACATTCAGAAGACTGATCACACTGCGGGTATGCTGTTTTTTTTTTTTCGTACATACCTCGTTATCGCCGTTTCATCCCTCGGCTTCCGGGTATGATTCTTGCTGGACCTAGTTGATTGACGTTCCTCCGACCGACGCATACTTGACGTCACGACTTTCCGACAGAAGCCGAACGTCATTGCGCAGGCACCGTATAGAGTCGGCTCTATACGGCGCCTACGCAGCGACGTTCGGCTTCTTTCGGAAAGTCGTGACGTCAAGTATGCGTCGGTCGGAGGAACGTCAATCAACTAGGTCCAGCAAGAATCATACCCGGAAGCCGAGGGATGAAACGGCGATAACGAGGTATGTACGAAAAAAAAAAAAACAGCATACCCGCAGTGTGATCAGTCTTCTGAATGTATTGTTAAAATTTTTTTTTTAGGAGGAACCTCCACTTTAAGGACCGCCGCACAACTATATACGTCCTTACTTTGAAGAGGGATATCTCGGTAACGGCAGCAGCTGCTCCCACAACCGAGGTAGCCATCTCTTCAGGTGCCGGTCCTGTAAACGATAATGGGGGTCTCTGCGGCGGATTTGCCACAAGATCACCATTTGTCGGCGGCGGCGGGAGAGGGGCCTCCCGCGCCCTCCGCCACTTATCGGAGGCGATCGGGTCCTTGTGTTGGGTATGGATACGAGTGAGGGCAAGATGGCCCCCACCCGTATCCACACCATAGCAGGGCCGAAGTGACGTCACTTCCACCCATATGTCTTAAAGGGACAAGGTTTTTTTTTTATTGCATTTTAGTCCAAATGAGATGTGAGGTCTTTTTGACCCCCAGATCTCATATTTCCTATTAAAAGGGATGTTTACATTCCTTGTAATAGGAATAAAAGTGACCCAATTGTATAAATGATGCTGGCAGGGAAGGGGTTAACACTAGGGGACAATCAATGTTAATACTAACACGGCAAGACGTTTTATTGACAATCCTTACATTCCACGATTATAGAAAGAATTGATAACTCGATCGAAGGAGGAGCCATGTCCTCTTGGCTTAAACCGGCCTCAGACTTCAAATCCTCCTGCTGAACCGGCCGAGATTTGAACCATGTATGGGCGGGCTGAATGTACCCAAGTTAATTGATCGACACTGACTGACTGACTGTTGATGGGAAAATCGATCAAATTTCTTTCCTGCAAACCTGTGGTTTCAGGAAAGAAATTTGCCCCATCTATGGCCACCATTAGCAGATGGGATCTGTGATGTGATTTTTATACTTAGAGCTAGAAACCTGGGGGGGTAGGTATCATCGGTGGAAACATTGCATTGAGTGGTGGTAATATTGTATAAGGCCAGGTTTGGTGATGTCACCTCATCAATGATATGTGGACGTGTATTTCTTTAACCACTTCCCGACTGCCTCATGTAGATATATGATGGCAGAATGGCACAGACAGGCACATGGGCGTACCTGTACGTCCCTGCCTAGACGTGGGTCGTGATCCGATCGGGACCCCCCCCCGGTACATGAGGCGGTCGGATCCCCTCGGGGAGCGATCCGGGACAACGGTGCGGCTATTCGTTTCTAGCCGCTCCGTCGCGATCGCTCCCCGGAGCTGAAGAACGGGGAGAGCCGTATGTAAACACGGCTTCCCCGTGCTTCACTGTGGCGGCGTATCGATCGAGCGATCCCTTTTATAAGGGAGACTCGATCGATCACGTCAGACCTACAGCCACACCCCCCTACAGTTGTAAACACACACTAGGTGAACACTAACTCCTTCAGCGCCCCCCTGTGGTTAACTCCCAAACTGCAGCTGTAATTTTCACAATAAACAATGCAATTTAAATGCATTTTTTGCTGTAAAAATGACAATGGTCCCAAAAATGTGTCAAAATTGTCCGAAGTGTCCGCCGTAATGTCGCAGTCATGAAAAAAATCGCTGATCGCCGCCATTAGTAGTAAAAAAAAAAAAATAATAAAAATGCAATAAAACTATCCCCTATTTTGTAAACGCTATAAATTTTGCGCAAACCAATCGATAAACGCTTATTGCGTTTTTTTTTTTTACCAAAAATAGGTAGAAGAATACGTATCGGCCTAAACTGAGGAAAATAAATGTTTTTGGGGGATATTTATTATAGCAAAAAGTAAAAAATATTGCATTTTTTTTCAAAATTGTCGCTCTATTTTTGTTTATAGCGCAAAAAATAAAAACCACAGAGGTGATCAAATACCACCAAAAGAAAGCTCTATTTGTTGGGAAAAAAGGACGCCAATTTTGTTTGGGAGCCACGTCGCACGACCGCGCAATTGTCTGTTAAAGCGACGCAGTGCCGAATTGTAAAAACCCCTTGGGTCATTTAGCTGCATATTGGTCCGGTCCTTAAGTGGTTAAGAATGTTCATGGTTGACTTATGAATGTCTCTCACTCCCCTTCTCCGCCCTCCACAACAAATTCAGCTCACTTTGTGTTCCTTTGTCTGGAATAATAAAGTTTTACCAGTTTTGGATTTTATTTCATTGCACTTCCTGTTATTTCCGGGCCAAGGACTGTTTTGGTGAATGCATTGCCACCGGTCATCCGAAGGAACGACGCACCGCAAATGCCTTGGAGCAGCAAAAATAGCTTTTGTTTCTTCTCATTATTTATTACATTGTAAAAAAAAAAACAGTTTTTATACCTTTTTTGCTTTTGCCATATAAAAGTGAATCATGTTTATCTTTTGTATTTTTAGTACACCCAGATCCAAAGAATATTCATTGCTTTCCTTGTTGCTATCAGTGTGACAACATTTGTTATTCTAGAAGCCACTATTGTACAATATTTTACATTCTGCCTTTAAAATGAAATTTTCTGATATTTATAATGTTTTTGATGTATACTTCCCATTTGAATGTTTTATTCCTCACCTTGTGTCTCTTCTGCCTTTTAAAATGTATCTAACCCCCCCAAAAATTATATATTGTTGAATACCAACTCTCAGATGTGGTGGCTTCATATTATTTATTTATTTTTTTCAGGCTTTTTTCACCTTTTTGTTTTCCTCCTGTGATCCTGCCAGAGTAACACACTTCCTTTCTGGGGTGACAACACTCACTCCTCCACTGTATCTATGGAAGGACTACAAACATGCCTGCCGCTGTTAATTTCCAGGAATATGGGGGAATATGACATTGTATTTCAACCACTTGAGAGCCGCGCTATAGACGAAATACGTCCACAGCGCGGTGCTCAACTGCCGGGTGGACGTCCCTGGATGTCCTTTTATGTGCATTCCCCGCGCACGCCGCTGGGTGCGCGCAGCGGGTTATCACTGTGCCTGGCGCATCGCTGAAATGCCGATTCGCGTGCCTGGCGGCCGCGACGTCGGGCAGAGGAGACCGATGCTGTGTCCCTTGTACATAGGGACACAGCATCGGTCACCTACCCCAGTCAGTCCCCTCCCCCTACAGTTAGAATCACTCCCAGGGAATACATTTAACCCCTTCCTCGCCCCCCTAGTGTTAACCCCTTCCCTGCCAGTCACAGTTAAACAGTAATTAGTGCATTTTTATAGCACTGATCACTGCAAATGTGCATGGTCCCAAAATTGTGTCAAAAGTGTCCGATACGTCCGCCGCAATATCGCAGGCCGCCATTACTAGTAAAAAATAAATCACAAATCTATCCCCTATTTTGTAGGCGCTATAACTTTTGCACAAACCAATCAATAAACGCTTATTGCGTGTTTTTTTTTTTTAACAAAAATATGTAGAAGAATACGTATCGGCCTAAACTGAGGAAAAAAAATATTTAAAAAATTTGGATATTATTATAACAAAAAGTTTTGTTTTTTTTCAAAATTTTCTGTCTTTTTTTGTTTATAGCGCAAAAAATAAAAATCGCAGAGATAATCAAATACCACCAAAATAAAGCTCTATTTATGGGGAAAAAATGATAAAAATATAATTTGTGTACAGTGTTGTATGACCGCGCAATTGTCATTCAAAATGCGTCAGCGCTGAAAATTGGTCTAGGCAGGAAGGGGGTTTAAGTGTCCAGCAAGGAAGGGGTTAAGGACCGAGACTTTTTGATACTTGTTTACAAGTTAAAATAATTTTTTTTTTTTTTTTTGCTAGAAAATTACTTGGAACCCCCAAACATTATATATATATATTTTTAATATATATTTTTTTCCTAACGCCCTAGAGCAGGGGTCTCCAAACTGCGGCCCGAGGGCCACTATCCGGCCTTTATCCGGCCCTTGGGCCACTATTCCTCTAAAACAGGGATATGCAATTAGCGGACCTCCAGCTGTTGCCGAACTACAAGTCCCTTGAGGCATAGCAAGACTCTGACAGCCACAAGCATGAGACCTAGAGGCAGAGGCATGATGGGACTTGTAGTTTTGAAACAGCTGGAGGTCCGCTAATTTCATATCCCTGCTCTAAATGATATGAGGCACTGTTCCTCCCATTGGCACCAACAAGGGGGCACTATTTCTTCTACTGATACCAATGATATGATACTATTCCTCCTACTGATAGGGGTCCTACTCCTCCTCCTACTGACCACCAACCCTGAGGCCATATTTATTCTCACTGATGCTGGGCCCGGGACATTTTCTGCCCCCACTGGCCACAATCCGGCCCTCCTAAAGTCTGAAGAACAATAAACTGGCCCCATGTTTGAAAAGTTTGGAGACCCCTGCCCTAGAGAATAAAATGGCAGTTGTGGCAATACTTTCTGTCACACCGTATTTGCGCAGCAGTCTTACAAGTGCACTTGTTTGGAAAAAAATAAATAAGACAGCGGTAGAGTTGGCACAATTTTTTCTTTTATATTGTGAAAGATAAAGTTACGCCAATATTGATACCCAACATGTTCCACTTCAAAATTGTGCCCGCTCGTGGAATGGTCTAGGGCTAGAATTGGTTCTCTCGCTCTAACGATCATGGCAATACCTCACGCGTGGTTTGAACACCATTTTTATATGCGGGCGCTACTCACGTATGCGTTGGCTTCTGCGCCCAAGCTCGTCGGGACCGGGCGCTTTAAAAAATGTTTTTTTTTTTTTTTTCTCATTTATTTTACTTTTTTTCTCACTATAACTTTTGCGCTAACCAATCAATATACTCTTATTGCAATATTTTTTTTTTTTCTTTAATGTTTAGAAAAATAACTATCGGCCTAAACTGATGAAACAAATTGTTATAAAAATTAGGATATTGTAGCAAAAAGTAAAAAATATTGTGTTTTTTTTTCTTCAAAATTGTCGCCCTTTATTGTTTATAGCAGAAAAAATAACACGCAGAGGTGATCAAATACCACCAAAATATATCTATATTTATTTGTGGGGGGGGTGGGGGAAGGACGTAAATTTTGTTTGGGAACAGCGTCGCATAACCGCACAATTGTCTGTTAAAGCGACGCAGTGACGTATTTAAAAAAATTGCCTGGTCAGGAAAGGGGTAAATTCTTTGTGTTAAAGTAATTGTAAAGTCAAATAGCCGGATTCAGGTAGAGCGGCGTATGTTTAAGCTGCGTAGCGCAGCTCATATGCGCTGCGCCGACGTAAAATAGAGAGGCAAGACCAGTATTCACAAAGCACTTGCTCCATAAGTAACGGCGGCGTATCGTAAATGGTCCGGCGTAAGCCCGCCTAATTCAAAGTAGGCAGGCAGTGGGCGTGTTGTATTGAAATGAATCGTGACCCCATGTAAATGAAGCGCCGAACGAACGGCGCATGCGCGCGCATGCTCAGAATCACGTCGAATTTACGCCCTAAGATACGACGGCTCAATGGCAACGACGTGAACGTAACCTATGCCCAGCCCCATTCACGTACGACTTACGTAAACGATGTAAAATCTGACGGCAGTTCCGACGTCCATACCCTAAATTACTTAGACCAGCTTTTTGGTGGTTTATCTTTACGCCGGACGTACGCCTTACGTAAACGGCGTATACTCATGCGACGGGCGCAATTACGTTCGTGAATCAGCGTAGCTTGGTCATTTGCATATTCGACGCGTAAATCAATGGAAGCGGCCAGTGTAAATATGCACCCAAGATACGACAGCGTAGGAGACTTACATTGGTTGTAGGAAGCCAAAATTTAGGCGTATCTTAGTGCAAGAATACGGCGCATAGATACGACGGCGCATCCATGGACTTACGCGGCGTATGTCTTTCTGAATCTTTCTGTTTGTTATTTTTGTCAGAAATAACAAACATGTCACACTTGGACAGAGCAGCCTGGATCCTCCTCTTTTCGGCTCTCCTGACTCCTCCTTCCAGTTGATTAAATACCGCCAAAAGAAAGCTCTATTTGTGTGAATAAAAGGACACAAATTTCATTTGGTACAGTGTTGCATGACTGAGTAATTGTCAGTCAAAGTGCGAGGGCGCTGAAAATTGGTCTGGGCAGGGAGGGGGTGACAGTGCCCAGTAGGCAAGTGGTTAACAAGCCCCCTTTACTATGTACCCCATACTCATTCACATGGGGGGGCTGGGATCTGGGGGGCCAGATTCTGATAAGCCCCCCACCCGCAGACCCCGACAACCACAGCCCAGGGTTGTGGGGATGAGACCCTTGTCCCCATCAACATGGAGACAAGGTGCTTTGGTATGAGGGGGCAGAGCCTCCCGCCCCAAAGCACCCCCCCCCATTTTGAGGAAATGTGACCTGGTATGGTTCAGGAGGGGGATGCTTGCTAGCCCCCCCTTTCCTGGCTAGCCAGGCTGCATGCTCGGATAAGGGCCTGGCATGGATTGGGGGGGGGCCTCCATGCCATTTTTTCCACCCTTTTATTTCCGGCAATGTTTTTTTTTTAATTCAGCTGTAAGAGGGGAAGCCTATTGGCAGCTGATGACTCATCGGTGGTTTGGAACAGTGGCTTGCTTGGCGGCCCACTCCCTAACAATCAGCTATTCACTAAGCCCATTCAGGGCCCCCAATCAGGGCTTAGAATGCACTGTGCAACACCCATCGAACATCCTGAAAATTTGGGGGGTTCGCCAAACGGGTGAACAAGTGATGTTCGGGCTGAACTTTTGCTTGGCCGAACCCTTCGCCCAACTCTACTTACTGAACTGTAACTTAATTTATAACATTTGTATCATGTGTTTTTCTGGATTTTTGGTTGATATTCTGTCTCTATCATATAAAATTCACCTATGATAAAAATTATAGACCCTTCATTTCTAAGTGAGCAAATCCACACAATCTGCAGGGGAGCCAATCATTATTTTCACCACTGTATGTGCCTGACCCCTCCCCCCAAGTGTCTACCCCTCTCAGCTCCCCCAGTGTCCCTCCCGTTCCTATCCTAGTTACTTCCATTCACTATCATTGAATCTGATTGGTCCAAAGTGCACACATTATATTTCTCTTATGAAAGTGTAACGAAACGTCCCACACTCCGCTTGAGTGCTTTCATCATATACGGCTTCCTCCCAGTCTGAATATAGATATCAGATATTCCAACCGCTATCAACATCAAACAAGACGATACTCGCTTGATTGCTGAACATGGACTGTTTATTAGAACCAGAATACAAGTCTTATATACAGTAGAAGAGGAGGTTCCCCCCTCCTGCTCATATTACTCTAGCAATACACCTGTAACCAGAAACATAAATTAACATGAGCTAATTAAAGCGGGGGTTCACCCTTAGAGGGCACTTTTTCCCCTTAGCTTCCTGCTCGTTTTTACTAGGGGAATCGGCTATTTGTATTAAAATATGTGCAGTACTTACCCGTTTTCGAGCTGCATCCTCTCCGTCGCTTCCAGGTATGGGCTGCGGGAATGGACGTTCCTTCTTGATTGACAGTCTTCCGAGAGGCTTCCAACGGTCGCATCCATCGCGTCACGATTTTCCGAAAGAAGCCGAACGTCGGTGCGCAGGCGCAGTATAGAGCCGCACCGACGTTCGGCTTCTTTCGGCTACGAGTGACGCGATGGATGCGACCGTCGGAAGCCTCTCGGAAGAATGTCAATCAAGAAGGAACGCCCGCTCCCGAAGACCCATACCCGGAAGCGACGGAAGAAGATGCAGCTCGAAAACGGGTAAGTACGGCTCATATTTTAATATAAATAGCCGATTCCCCTAGACCGAACGAGCAGGAATCTAGGGGAAGAAAAAATTTTTTTTTAGAAATGGGTGAACTCCCGCTTTAACTAATCCCTTAAAGCAGCCGATGTGACTGCGTGCCCTTCTGGCAATTGTTATAATAAATCTGAATTTCACTACAGGTCAGACTTGTTGTCACCGAGCTTTACACAGAGTAGATGATACATTATCATAAGTATAAGCACAGGACACCTTCACACAATAGCAGGAGCTCCAGCAGAAGTCGGCCCGTCTCCTACATTGTACAGAGGCCAATGTGATCGGCTCTCTCAATTAACATGTCGAGTTCAGAATCAAACAAACCAAGAATAGTCTTTGGGCCAGATTCACATAGAGATACGACGGTGTATCTCCTGATACACCGTCGTATCTCTGATTTACTTCGGTCGTATCTATGCGACTGATTCATAGAATCAGTTACGCATAGATATGCCTAAGATCCGACAGGTCGGATCTTAGGCTGCAATTCCAGGCTGGCCGCTAGGTGGCGTTTCGGTTTATTTACGCGACGATTATGCAAATGAGGAGATACGCCGATTCTGAAACGAACGACCGCCCGGCGCTTTTTTTTTTACGTCGTTTGCGTTCGGCTTTTTACGGCATATAGTTACCCCTGCTTCTATGAAGCACAGCCAATGTTAAGTATGGCCGTCGTTCCCGCGACGAAATTTTAATTTTTTACGTCATTTGCGTAAGTCGTTCGCGCATACGGATGGACGTAATTTACGTAAACGTCGAAACCAATGACGTCCTTGCGACGTCATTTGGAGAAATGCACGCCATGCGCTATTCAATCGGCGCGGGAACGCGCCTGATTTGAATAGTACACTCCCCCTTGAATTTGAATTTGAATTCTGCCGGGGGATTTACGATACGCCGCCGCAAGTTTTGAGGTAAGTGTTTTGTGAATTACCCACTTGCCTCAAAAACTTGCGGCGGCGGATCTTAAATCACATAGGTTACGCGGATCTAAAGATCCGCTAACCTATGTGAATCTGGCCCTTTACATCTATCCTGGGAGATATTGTGGATAAATATTACTGTCCCATTTTAAGTAATGCAAGACATATTTTCTCCTGGCACAGGGTGACGTAGACATAAGAGGTGCATGGGGAGCTGAAACAAGAGTTTCCCAACCTTTCCAGGGGATTCTGGGTTCCACGGGCCCTCCCGTCACAGAAAGTGATTAGAAAATTACTCTCCCCCCTTTGATGTGATAACTATTCTGTATTCATTACAATCTGTTCCCAAAGATGTCTCTACCGATCAGAAGTTCATTCGGTGTGTTCTCCTGCCATCACACATGGACCTTCGGACTATCGGTTGGCCAGCTTACAATACGAGACCCATAAGACCTTCATGGAGATAACACCGGCCCAATAACTAAACCCCATCAGCTGAAAGACAGCTGATGGGGTTTAGTTATTGGGGCCGGTGTTATCTCCATGAAGGTCTTATGGGTCCCTTGAAGACAAAGATGAGATCTTAATTATAAAATGCAACATGTGGGTTTTCGCTAACCAACGAAGTCGTCAACAGGAAATCCTTTATCTTTCTTGAGAAGCAGAAGACTATCTTGTAAATAACTGAGCAGCTCAGACTCTGGGTACACTGTATACTTTTCTGTTTACCGAATGCCATACATTCATCCCATACATTCCCTAAATATATATCTCTTACTGTATTTTCTTATGATTGGTATGTCATTATAAGGGGAACCCCACATGACACCCTCATCCTGGGATAGATGAAAGGAATTATGCGGCCATTTTGTTTACAAACAGAAGTAAGCGGCTGGGAACGGTCATTTGCCGGCGATTTAACTGGCATCTTCTATCTTTGCAAAGGTCAGAGTTGCTGTAGAACAGGGGTGTCCAAACTTTATAAACAAAGGGCCAGTTTACCGTCCTACTAACTTTAAGGGGGCCGGAGTGTGACCAGTGGGGCAAGAAAATGTCCTGGTGTCAGTGGGACTAAACAATGCCCCATCATTGGTATTAGGGGGAGGAATAGGGCCCTATCGTTGGTATCAGTGGTAGATATATTGCCCCATCAATGGTGTCAGTGGGAGGAATAGTGTCCCATCGATAGGTGTCAGTGGGAGGAATAGTGTCCAATTGATGGTGCCTGTGGGAGGAATAGTGTCCCATCATTGGTGTCAGTGAGAGGAATAGTGTCCCATCATTGGTGTCAGCGGGAAAAATAGTGTCCCATCGATGGTGTCAGTGGGAGGAATAGTGTCCCATCATTGGTGTCAGTGGGAGGAATAGTGTCACATTGATGGTGTCAGTGGAAGGAATAGTGTCACATTGATGGTGTCAGTGGGAGGAATAGTGTCCCATTGATGGTGGCTATGCGAGGAATAGTGTCCCATCAATGGTGTCAGTGGGAGGAATAGTGTCCCATTGATGGTGGCTATGCGAGGAATAGTGTCCCATCATTGGTGTCAGTGGGAGGAATAGTGTCCTATTGATGGTGTCAGTGGAAGGAATAGTGTCACATTGATGGTGTCAGTGAGAGGAATAGTGTCCCAGTCATGGTGTCAGTGGGAGGAATAGTGTCCCATTGATGGTGGCAATGCGAGGAATAGTGTCCCATCAATGGTGTCAGTGGGAGGAATAGTGTCCCATTGATGGTGGCTATGCGAGGAATAGTGTCCCATCAATGGTGTCAGTGGGAGGAATAGTGTCCCATTGATGGTGTCAGTGGGAGGAATAGTGTCCCATCATTGGTGTCAGTGGGAGGAATAGTGTCCCATTGATGGTGTCAGTGGGAGGAATAGTGTCCCATCATTGGTGTCAGTGGGAGGAATAGTGTCCCATCATTGGTATCAGTGGGAAAAATAGTCACAATGACACATTGCTATTGAAATAAGTGTTGTTAGAATTCATCTCGGGGAGGGAAGTGAAAGCTTTCTGCAGCTGATGCATAGAAAAGTGTGGTTGTCCAGTAGACTCGTCCCCCGGAAATGGCCCAACCACATCATCATTTCCTCTCTAGACATTCTCTGTGTCATTTTCTGCACGAGAGCCCCAATCACCATGAGATCCCATACCGCTCTCCTCCTGCTCTGTGTCCTCCTCCAAACCTCTTCTGGTGAGTATAGACATTCCGGGCTTTTCTAGGATTTTCAAGGGGTTGTCCAATCCAGTCTTATATATACACTATATTACCAAAAGTATTGGGACGCCTGCCTTCACACGCACAGGAAATTTAATGGCATCCCAGTCTTAGTCCGGAGGGTTCAATATTGAGTTGGCTCCGCCCTTTGCAGCTATAGCACCTTCAACTCTTCTGGGAAGGCCGTCCACAAGGTTTACGAGAGAGAAGGTAGCCGCTCTAGGTGGGAACCTTGATGAGAATCCACCCTGCAGATAGCACATAGCTATGACTAAGCACTAGATTTAGTGTGAAACGCGTCAGCTGTCCATGTTTTTTTTGTTTGCTGTGACTTGTAGTGCTGTTCTTAACTCAATAAAGGCAACCGTTGTTCAGAGTGCGGCTGTCCAGAAACATCCTTTTGTTCCTTCTCACAAGGTTTAGGAGTGTCCAGCTAAAGTTCTCCATCATTGACTCGGGGTAAGGAGAAGGTCAGGGAGTGGATCACAGTGGTGGATTACTGGATGAGGCATGCCAGAGGAGCTGGGTGCGAGGCCAAAGGAGAGACTGTGGGGAAAGTGTCAAATCAATGCGGCCTGAGGTCACAGGATTTGCAAGCCGGACTAGCTGGGAGCGGTAGTCCACCAATCTACACGTGCTACTAAATTACTAGGCCGCCGGGGAGAGGTACTGCAGACCTCTGGCCTAGTAACAGCATCTATTGCAGCCAGCATTTGAGACTGTCAGAGCGGCCCCATTCGCTCAAAGAAGATGATGTGACAGGAAAGATAATGATCTACAGTAAAGTTTGGAGGAGAGATGTCCTGGGAGCAACAGTCTGCAGGAGAATGTGCAGAGGAGGGGAAATAGTCTGCATGAGGATGCAGGGAAAGTGACTGTAGATATTATGGCCCGGATTCAGAAAGGAGTTGAGGGTCGTCGCATCTCGGCGCCTGATTCATAGAATCAGATACGCCTCAATGTTGCCTAGATACGAGCGGCGTATCGTAGGGTGCATATTTACGCTGGCCGCTAGGTAGCGCTTCCGTAGATTTCCGTGTCGAATATGCAAATGAGCTAGATACGCCGATTCACGAACGTACGTGCGCCCGGCGTATCAAGATACGTCGTTTACGCAAGGCGTCGGACCGGCGTAAAGTTACCCCTCATAAAGCAGGGGTAAGTCATGTTAGGTATGGACGTCGGAAACTTACGAACAGCGTCGTATTTTACGTGGTTTGCGTAAGTCGTCCGTGAATGGGGCTGGGCGTAGGTTACGTTCACGTCGACTAAGCATGGAGCGGGCGTAATTAACTTTGAAAATTCGACGTGATACTGAGCATGCGCGCGCATGCGCCGTTCAATTACAGCGTCATTTACGTGGGGGTCACGAAACATTTACATGCAACACGCCCCCTACCAGCCTAGTTTGAACATCGTAACGCCGACTGCAGCCTAAAATCTGCGTGGCATAAGGCTCTTATGCCTTCATATCTTAGGCTGCATTCTTGCGATGCCCACTAGGGGGCGCTCCCATTGTGCTCAGTGTATAGTATGCAAATTGCATACTAACACCGATTCACAATGTTGCGCGAGCCCTGCGTACGCAAGTTACGTCGTTTCCGTACGGCGTCTTTAGCGTAAGGCTGCCCCTTCTAATAGTAGGGGCAGCCAATGCTAAAGGATACCCGTCGTTCCCGCTTCGCGATATTTGAATGTTACGTCGTTTGCGTAAGTGATTCGTGAATGGCGCTGGACGCCATTCACGTTCACTCTGAAGCAAATGACGTCCTTGCGACGTCATTTGCCGCAATGCACGTCGGGAAAGTTTCCCGACGGAGCATGCGCTCTACGTTCGGCGAGGAAGCGCGCCTAATTTAAATGATTCCCGCCCCCTGCGGGATCATTTAAATTGCGTGCTCTACCGCCGGGCAATTTTGCCGGAGCGCCCTCGCAATTTACGGAGCTACTTAATCGAGGGCAGCGGAGCAAATTTGCGGGGGCGCAGGGCAAAATCGTTGCCCTGCGCCTCCGCAAAAAAAGCGCAATTCTCTTTGAATCCGGGCCTCTCTCTCCCCTCCAAGCCTGGGATCAAAGGTGTGTGGAGACTTTATCGATTGGCTGGAGACCTTGTACAGAGGGTTTGAAAGCTTCATGCTTGTGAATAGGGATGAGCCAAACACCCCCCAGTTCGGTTCGCAGAAGAACATGCGAACAGGCAAATAATTTGTTCGAACACGCGAACGCTGTTAAAGTCTATGGAACACGAACATGAAAAGTCCTAATTTTAAAGGCTTATATGCAAGTTATTGCCATAAAAAGTGTTTGGGGACCCGGGTCCTGCCCCAGGGCAAATGTATCAATGCAAAAACTAAAAATAATGCTTAAAGTGAAACAATAAAAATGAAATATTCCTTTAAATATCGTGCCTGGGGGTGTCCAGACAAATTGGGCCTTGGGTGGTGGTGGTGGTGGTGCTACAACACTGTAACTCCTCACAGATATTCTTGTTGGTGCAGGAGGGAGGCCCTGCATTAAAATATTATATCAAAGATTGTAATTACATGCCCCTGTTAAACAGGGGCAGAACAATTGGGCCTTGGGTGGTGGTTAAGTGTGACCTCATATGTGTTTCTAACTGTAGGGGGCGGGGCTGGACGTGTGACGTCATTAATCATCTATCCCTATATCAGAGAACAGACGATCACTGACACTGTCACAACAAAGAAAAAGGGAAGGTTTGTTTACACTCACCTCTCCCCGTTTCTCAGCTCCAGTGACCGATAGCGGGACACCGGTGGCGATCAGGTCTGTGGGTCCCGCAGGCGTGGTCATGAAGCTTAGTACCGGGTCGCGACCTCGCCGCTGGGCTTAAAGAGACAGGTACAGGTACGTGATTGTGCCCAGCCGTGCCATTCTGCCGACGTATATCGGCGCAAAGTGGTCCTTAAGTGGTTAAGACACTGTCTGAAGTGTGTTAGAAACTGTACACCATGGAATGCACTGTAAATATACGAGACTGTGTATACAGTATATACTGTATATATATATTAAAGCAGAGTTCCACCCAAAAGTAGAACTTCCACTCATTGTACTCCTCCCCCCTCCGGTGCCACCTTTGGCACCTTTTCGGGGGGGGGGGGGGGGGGGGCAGGATACCTGTCTTTCACAGATATGCTTTCCCCACTTCCAGGAGCCTCAGCCGCAGGTATTGATGTCACAGCTGGGGCTCCCTTCTCCTCCTTCCTTCCCCAGCTGCCGCGCCAGTAGGAGAGAGGAGCGGCGCCTCACACATGCGCAGTAGGGTTTTCCGGCGTGAAGCCCATCAGTACCCAGCAGCTCGGTCATCCATATAGTCAGTGCCCAGAGGCACTACACAACTTGGCAGAACTGGAGACTAGACATGTGCACTGCCGAAAAATGTGTTTGTTTTTGTTTTCGTTTCATTCATTTTTTTGTTTTGTTTTTCGTAAATTCGAAGATTCATAAATTAGAAAATGTCATAAAAAAATAAATTTGTAAATTCATGCATTCGGAAATTCATAAGTTCGTAATTTTGAAAATAAAACATTTCGGTATTCGAAAATTCGGAAATTCGAAATTTGTAAATTTTGTAAATTTTAAAATCTGAAAATAAGAAAGGAAAATCCACATATTAAAAAGAATGAAAATCCCCAAATTCTAAGTAATAACTAACTAACAATAACTCATTATTAAATTATAGGTATTGGAATTTCCTCTCAAATTTGGCTGTTAGTGAACATAACAAATACAAATTCATCTGAAGTTATGAATTATCCAAAATAAAAAATGCTGTATCTAAACAAATGGAACAAAATTAAATAATAATAAATAATATTATGTTTTTATTATTATTATTAATATTATTTTTGGTACTTCTTATTATTAATTTATTATGTTCCATTATTTTGGGTGCGGCATTTGTTATTTTGGATAATTTGTAACTTTGGATAAATTCATATTCGTTACGTTCACTATCAGCCAAATTTGAAAGGAAAAGCCTTTGAATTTGCTGATTTTCGTTCTTATGAATTTTCGGATTTTCATTCTTATTTTTGGATTCCCGAATTTCCAATTTCCGAATTTTCGAATTTCCAAATTTTCCAATTCTGAAATTTCGAACTTTCGGGTTTTTTAATTTCTGAATTTGCAATTTCCGAATTTTCGAATATTAGAATTTCCGAAATTCTGAATTTCTGAAATTTAGAATTTTCTCAGTTTTAAATTTCCGTATTTTCTAATTTCCAATTTCTGAATTTCCGAATTTCCAAAATATTGAATTTTCAAATAAGAGGATGAAGCAGCTGTCGCTAGGGAGGACACTGTTGTTGCCCCTCTTGTGTCTGTTGTGTCAGATTCTGTTTTCCCTGGTGATGTGGTCCCTCAGTGTGTCCCTCCTGTGGTAGTTCCTACTTCTACTGTGCATAGATCCTCCAGACTAGCGGAGGCTGCTGGGGGGGGGGGGAGGCGGGATTTGGAAGATCTTCCCTCTTGGCCTACCCCACCCCCAGTCCCTTTCCCTCAACAGTGCAAACATGGCCAGTAGAGTGCAGGGGTGCTGGATGGTGGTGGGGCCGATGGGGTTGGGGGAGGGTGTCCATATCCCATGTCTCACCCTCTGTTAAGACGGATTTACCTGATGAGGGGTGAGAGAGGTTTAGGAGGAATAAGAGAGAGACGAGTAAAGCTGGCACTCTACGTAAACCCTGCATTCTAAGAGTAACACACTCCTGATCCCTACATTCTGAGCGTAACACACTCCTGAACACTGCATTCTAGGCACAACGCACACCCGAACCCTGCATTCTGAGCGTAACACATTCATGGGCCGTCTCAGATTGGGGTGAGTATGGGGGCATAGAACCCAGCAGTGGGATTGGGGGGAGTATAGGGGGATAGCACCCAGCAGTGGGGATTGGGGGGGAGTATAGGGGGATAGTACACAGCAGTGGGGATTGGGGGGAGTATAGGGGGGATAGTACACAGCAGTGGGGATTGGGGGGGGAGTATAGGGGGATAGTACACAGCAGTGGGGATTGGGGGGAGTATAGGGGGGATAGTACACAGCAGTGGGGATTGGGGGGGGGAGTATAGGGGGATAGTACACAGCAGTGGGGATTGGGGGGAGTATAGGGGGATAGTACACAGCAGTGGGGATTGGGGGGAGTATAGGGGGGATAGTACACAGCAGTGGGGATTGGGGGGGAGTATAGGGGGGATAGTACACAGCAGTGGGGATTGGGGGGAGTATAGGGGGATAGCACCCAGCAGTGGGGATTGGGGGGGAGTATAGGGGGATAGTACACAGCAGTGGGGATTGGGGGTGTATAGGGGGATAGTACACAGCAGTGGGGATTGGGGGGAGTATAGGGGGATAGTACACAGCAGTGGGGATTGGGGGTGTATAGGGGGATAGTACACAGCAGTGGGGATTGGGGGGAGTATAGGGGGATAGTACACAGCAGTGGGGATTGGGGGAGTATAGGGGGATAGTACACAGCAGTGAGGATTGGGGGGAGTATAGGGGAATAGTACACAGCAGTGGGGATTGGGGGGGGGAGTATAGGGGGATAGTACACAGCAGTGGGGATTGGGGGGAGTATAGGGGGATAGTACACAGCAGTGGGGATTGGGGGGAGTATAGGGGGATAGTACACAGCAGTGGGGATTGGGGGGAGTATAGGGGGGATAGTACACAGCAGTGGGGATTGGGGGGAGTATAGGGGGGATAGTACACAGCAGTGGGGATTGGGGGGGAGTATAGGGGGGATAGTACCCAGCAGTGGGGATTGGGGGGGGGGAGTATAGGGGGATAGTACACAGCAGTGGGGATTGGGGGGAGTATAGGGGGATAGTACACAGCAGTGGGGATTGGGGGGGAGTATAGGGGGATAGTACACAGCAGTGGGGATTGGGGGTGTATAGGGGGGTAGTTCCCAGCAGTGGGGATTGGGGGGAGTATAGTGGGGTAGTTCCCAGTAGTGGGGATTGGGGCGAGTATGGGGGGTAGTTCCCAGCAGTGGGAATTGGGGGGTGTATAGGGGGGTAGTTCCCAGCAGTGGGGATTGGGGGGTGTATAGGGGGGTAGTTCCCAGTAGTGGGGATTGGGGCGAGTATGGGGGGTAGTTCCCAGCAGTGGGGCCCGGGGGGGGGGGGGGGGTACAGGGGGTCCATGTGTCTGGTGTTTTCCATACACATATAGAAAACATACACACTGAGCTCAGGTCCCCGGTGCTGCAATGCTGCCTGGTTCCCCCGTACATCCTCCTGGTATGGAAGTGCAGCACCTCCCCCCATGTTGTGTACACAATTTAACTCTTTCCTCTCCTCTCTCTGCAGCTCAACAAACAGAAGTAAAATTGGTGGGTAGTGAAGTCATCATGGAGCCAAAATACACCGGAAATCCCTCAGAGATAAACTGGAAGAAAGACGGTAACAAGTTGGTGGACATGGAGGTGACCCCCCCGAGCGATCCCATATTTTACCGTCTTGAGGGCAGAGCGACTATTGATGGAACCAATGGAAGACTCACCATAAGAGACCTGACTGTAGAGGACTCCGGGCGCTACAGGGCGGAGGTGTTGGTGAATAGTGTTTTTCTGTACACAGACGTCACACTCACTGTATGAGGTAAGTCTTTATCAAACCTTCATAGAAGTAGACAGTGTGCGTTGTATGTCCCTCTGCCCCACTACTGCTCCCCCCTCCTCTGTACTGCTCCCCCTCCTCTGTACTGCTCCCCCTCCTCTGTACTGCTCCCCCCTCCTCTGTACTGCTCCCCCCTCCTCCGTACTGCTCCCCCCTCCTCTGTACTGCTCCCCCTCCTCTGTACTGCTCCCCCTCCTCTGTACTGCTCCCCCTCCTCTGTACTGCTCCCCCCTCCTCCGTACTGCTCCCCCCTCCTCCGTACTGCTCCCCCCTCCTCTGTACTGCTCCCCCCTCCTCTGTACTGCTCCCCCCTCCTCTGTACTGCTCCCCCCTCCTCTGTACTGCTCCCCCCTCCTCCGTACTTGTAGGCAATTCCTGACTGTAACAATGACAGATAGGAGTTGATGTGTAAATACGACGGGCCAGATTCAGAAAGATCAGCGGATCTTTCTGCTGGCGTAGCGTATGTCATTTATGTTACGCCGCCGCAAGTTTTTCAGGCAAGTGCTTTATTCACAAAGCACTCGCCTGTAAAGTTGTGGCGGCGTAGAGTAAATCACCCGGCGGAATTCAAAATCGGCGGGTAGGGGGCGTGTTTCATTTAAATGATGTGCGTTCCCGCGCCGAACGAACTGCGCATGCGCCGTCCGTAAAATATCCCAGTGTGCATTGCTCCAAATGACGTCGCAAGGACGTCATTGGTTTCGACGTGAACCCAATTGACGTCCAGCCCCATTCACGGACGAGTTACGCAAACAACGTAAAATTTTCAAATTGCGACGCGGGGACGACGGCCATACTTAACATTGGATACGTCACCTAGGGGGCAGCTTTATCTTTACGCCGGCATACCTCTTACGGAAACGGCGTATCTTTACTGCGATGGGCAAGCGTACTTTCGTGAATCGGCGTATCTACTCATTTGCATATTCTATGCCGAACTCAATGGAAGCGCCACCTATCGGCCAGCGTAAATATTGCACCCTAAGCTACGCCGGCACAGGCGCGTCATATCTTTGGCAGGTTTAAGTGTATCTCAGTTTGAGCATACACTTAAACATACGACGGGCTTAGATTCCGCGTTACGTCGGCGTATCTACTGATACGCCGGCGTAACTCTTTGTGAATCTGGGCCAACATCTGTAGAAGCTGCTAATATCAAAAATGCATTACATTTTTACTTTGTACTGATCAATGTACTCAATGAGCTGCCACCACATCAGGGTAAAGGGCACATTAGGGCACAGGTCACAGTACATCAGGGCACACGACATTGAGGCACAGCAGACTGGGGCACAGGACATCAGGACACATGGCACATCAGGGCACGGGACATCAGGACACATGGCACATCAGGGCACGGGGCACTTGACGCACATCAGGGCATATTGGAGCACATCAGGGCATATTGGAGCACATTGGGGCATATTGGAGCACATCAGAGCATATTGGAGCACATCAGGGCATATTGGAGCACATCGGGGCATATTGGAGCACATTGGGGCACAGCAGCCAGTATGCAAGAAGCATCTGTGATAAGTTCTCTCTAATGTCACGCTGCCCCGGCGGCCCCTCCTCTCTTCTCGTCCATCCCAGATGATGTCACAAGCAAATGGGGATGGACGAGAAGAGAGGAGGGGCTTCCGGGGCAGTGTGACATGAGAGAGAACCTATCACACACACTGCCAGTGTGGCTGCAGCGCTCCCCTCCCTCCTCCTCTGCACTTCGCCGCCGCCGCCCCGTAGCCAAGGCGGACGAGACAGACAATGAGACTGTCTGTCACACACACACACACTGACCTAGCGCCGGCCCTGCCGTCCCCTCCCATCCTGACACAGGTGACCCCCGGCAGTCCTTAGCCCCCAGTCCCCACCTTCCCCGCCCTCTATCCCCGTACACATCGCCTGTAAATCCCTGGTAGAGCCTGGCACCGTCTGCCATCATTCACCTGCAGCTCCTTCCCGACACCAACAGGTGGAGCCGAGAACCAGAAGAAGCTCAGCGCCGCGAGCAGAAAACACTCAAACACTCTCAGCCAATCAGAGACGGCTGCTGGCCAGGGAAGAGAAGGGAGAGGACGCGCTCCGCCAATCAGGAGAGGAGAGGGCGTGTCCCGGCGGGCAGTCACTTGTCTGGTAATGTGCCTGCTCTTACCGCCCGCAGTGGCAGCCGTGAGCCCACAAACACACACGATCTACGATTGGGCGGGCGACTATCCTGGTGACCAGCTCAGTTTTCCGCCCTGTCGGCGCTGGCGCCGTAAGACAAGTGCCCATGTTGCCTTGGCGTCGGCCCTGGATGTAGTAGAAGGATATGAATTCCAAAGGGAGGGGTGACGGTCCCGAGAGGGATAGCTATTGTGTGATAATAAAATCAGTTTGTTGTTTGCCACTCTACACTGAGGTGTTGTCTGCTGACTGGGGGGGGGGGGGGAGAGTCTGAGATGGTGCTGGTTCTGAACAGAGGAATCATTGACGGCGGACCTAGTTCTGTTTGAGGACAGAGGATTCGTCACCGTTTATAAACAATGTTACTTTGTATCTCTCTATCTCCCGTCTGATCAATGTTTATAAACAATGTTACTTTGTATCTCTCTATCTCCCGTCTGATCAATGTTTATAAACAATGTTACTTTGTATCTCTCTATCTCCCATCTGATCAATGTTTATAAACAATGTTACTTTGTATCTCTCTATCTCCCGTCTGATCAATGTTTATAAACAATGTTACTTTGTATCTCTCTATCTCCCGTCTGATCAATGTTTATAAACAATGTTACTTTGTATCTCTCTATCTCCCGTCTGATCAATGTTTATAAACAATGTTACTTTGTATCTCTCTATCTCCCATCTGATCAATGTTTATAAACAATGTTACTTTGTATCTCTCTCTCCTCTCTGATCAATGTTTATAAACAATGTTACTTTGTATCTCTCTCTCCTCTCTGATCAATGTTTATAAACAATGTTACTTTGTATCTCTCCATCTCCTGTCTGATCAATGTTTATAAACAATGGCCCAGATTCAAGAAGCTATTGCGCCCGCGCAACCATAGGTTGCGCGGCGCAATAGCTGTTTTGCTCCCGCGTAGCGAATGCCCCTGATTCAGGAACATCGCTACGCGGACTGCAGCCTAGGATGTGACAGACATAAGCCTCCTTATGCCTTCATATCCCAGGCTGCATTCTTGCGTTGGCCGCTAGGGGGCGCGGCCATTGTGTTCGGCGTATAGTATGCAAATTGCATACTACCACCGATTCACAAAAGTTGCGCGGGCCCTGCGCACGCAAGGTACGGAGTTTCCGTACGGCGACTTTAGCGTAAGGCTGCCCCTTCTCATAGTAGGGGCAGCCAATGCTAAAGTATAGCCGCCCTTCCCACTCGTGAAATTTAAATTTCACGTCGTTTACGTAAGTGATTCGTGAATGGCGCTGGACGCCATTCACGTTCACTTAGAAGCAAATGACGTCCTTGCGACGTCATTTGCCGCAATGCACGTCGGGAAAGTTTCCCGACGGAGCATGCACTGTTCGCTCGGCGCCGGAGCGCGCCTAATTTAAATGATTCCCGCCCCCGGCGGGATCATTTACATTAGGCGCCCTTACGCAGGGCTAATTAGCATAGCGCCCGCGCAATTTACGGAGCTACTGCTCCGTGAATCGCGGGCAAATCCAAATATTTGCGTGGGCGCAGAGAAAAATCTTTGCCCTTTGCCCACGCAAATATTGCTCCGATCTACCTGAATCTGGGCCAGTGTTACTTTGTATCTCTCTATCTCCTGTCTGATCAATGTTTATAAACAATGTTACTTTGTATCTCTCTATCTCCCGTCTGATCAATGTTTATAAACAATGTTACTTTGTATCTCTCTCTCTCCTGTCTGATCAATGTTTATAAACAATGTTACTTTGTATCTCTCTATCTCCCGTCTGATCAATGTTTATAAACAATGTTACTTTGTATCTCTCTATCTCCCGTCTGATCAATGTTTATAAACAATGTTACTTTGTATCTCTCTATCTCCCGTCTGATCAATGTTTATAAACAATGTTACTTTGTATCTCTATCTCCTGTCTGATCAATGTTTATAAACAATGTTACTTTGTATCTCTCTCTCCCGTCTGATCAATGTTTATAAACAATGTTACTTTGTATCTCTCTATCTCCCGTCTGATCAATGTTTATAAACAATGTTACTTTGTATCTCTCTATCTCCCGTCTGATCAATGTTTATAAACAATGTTACTTTGTATCTCTCTATCTCCCGTCTGATCAATGTTTATAAACAATGTTACTTTGTACAGTATCTCTCTATCTCCCATCTGATCAATGTTTATAAACAATGTTACTTTGTATCTCTCTCTCCTGTCTGATCAATGTTTATAAACAATGTTACTTTGTATCTCTCTATCTCCCGTCTGATCAATGTTTATAAACAATGTTACTTTGTATCTCTCTATCTCCCGTCTGATCAATGTTTATAAACAATGTTACTTTGTATCTTTCTATCCCGTCTGATCAATGGCCTGGATTCAGAGAGCAATTGCGCTTGCGTAACCATAGTTACACAGCGCAATTGCTTACTTGCTCCGGCGTAACGAATGCTCCTGATTCAGGAACCTTGTTATGCCGACTGCAGCCTAAGATATGCGCGGCATAAGGCTCTTATGCCCGCATATCTTAGGCTGCATTCTTGCGATGACCGCTAGGTGGCGTTCCCGTTGTGGTCAGCGTATAGTATGCAAATTGCATACTAACGCCGATTCACAACGTTACGCAAGCCCTGCGTACGCAGTTTACGATGTTTGCGTACGGCGGTTTTCGCGTAAGGCTGCCCCTGCTATTAGCAGGGGCAGCCAATGTTACGTATACCCGTCGTTCCCGTGTCGCGAAATTTGAACTTTACGTAGTTTACGTAAGTGAATCGTGAATGACGCTGGACGCCATTCACGTTCACTTTGAAGCAAATGACGTCCTTGCGACGTCATTTGCCGCAGTGCACGTCGGGAAAGTTTCCCGACGGAGCATGCGCTCTACAATCGGCGCGGGACCGCGCCTAATTTAAATGATTCCCGCCCCCTACGGGATCATTTAAATTGCGCGCGCTTACGCCGGGCATTTTGCCGGAGCGCCCACGCAATTTACGGAGCTACTGCTCCGTGAATCGCGGGTAGCGCAGAAAATTTGCGGGGGCGCAGGGCAAAAACGTTGCCCTGCGCCTCCGTAAAAAATTTGCAAATGTACCTGAATCTACCCCAATGTGTTTATAAACAATGTTACTTTGTATCTCTCTATCTCCAGTCTGATCAATGTTTATAAACAATGTTTGCTGTGTCCCCTCCCCCACATGTTTGCTGTGTCCCCTCCCCCACATGTTTGCTGTGTCCCCTCCCCCACATGTTTGCTGTGTCCCCTCCCCCACATGTTTGCTGTGTCCCCTCCCCTACATGGCTTCTCACAAACTGCAAACAGGACTTCTTATGTCTTTCTTTCTCCAATGTCTTTCTTCTTGTCACTCTTCCATAAAGGGCAGATTTGTGGAGAGACCACTAATAGTTGTCCTGTGGACAGATTCTCCCCCCTGAGCTGTGCAGCTCCTCCAGAGTTACCATGGACTTCTTGGCTGCTTCTCTGATGAATGCTCTCCTTGCTTTAATGCCAAGAATACTATATCTGTTCCAGACCTTACCAATAAAAATACCGACGGGATTTCTAAGAGATGTGAGAGTCAGATTTATGAAATTTATTTGGGCAGGTAAATCTGCAAGAGTGCGGAGGAACATACTGAGTTTACCGAAAGAAAGGGGGGGAGTTGGACTTCCAGACCCCATAGGCTACTATGACGCCTCGCACTTAGCACGTATAGCAGACTGGTGCACACATCAGGAAGACAAACCATGGGTTAACATGGAACGTGAGATGTGCAACATTCCATTAGAAGGATTGGCATGGATAGCAGAAAGCAAGATTCCTCAGAGTATAAAAAAACATCCAACGATAAATGCCACTCTTAGAGTGATCAGAAAGATCGCTAAGAAAACAAATTTGCTGAAACACATTGGTCCAATGACACCCATTTTGGGCAACCCAAGCTTTGAGCCAGGTCTTAAAGACCGATGTTTTAACAATCTGAGACGGAAGGGAATTAGCAGACTGACACACTTTATGACCAATAATCATGTGATGCATAACGATCAAATGGAACAAGCATACGGTGAGGATTTAGACTTATGGAGACGAAATCAGCTGAGAACCTTCATAGGTTCTCTAAAAATCCGAGAGGAGGAGATAGGACCACCGTCGAAATTTGAAGAAATTTGCTTAAAGAAAGAACCAAAGAGACATATGTTATCATATATGTACAATCTATTGATTGACTCTAGTGCACCCCAAGAATTAGTTTTTATACAGGCATGGGAAAGGGACTTGGGTATAAAGTTTTCAGAGAAACAGAAAAACAAGATCTTTTCATTTACACATAAAGCGTCAATTGCATCCAGATACCAGGAGGGGGGTTACAAAGTACTGACCAGGTGGTACAGGACACCGAAGTTATTGAATCGGATCTTCCCGAATACATCAAGTTTGTGCTGGAGATGCCAGAAAGAAGAAGGGACCATGATACACATTTTTTGGAGCTGTCAAAAGTTAAAGGAATTCTGGGACATGGTCTCGGAGACGATTCGAGAGATTACTGGGGTAAATTTAGGTGATAGACCAGAAGCATTTTTGCTCTTCGATATTTCACTGTCTCTGGAAAAGTATAAACAATCCTTATTAAGACATTTATTAACGGCAGCTAAGGCGTGCATACCAATCTTATGGAAGAGCACGATTCCTCCAACAAAAACACAATGGTTTAGCAGAATAAATGAGATTCAATTGATGGAAAATCTTACTATGGGACTCAGGGAGCGAGAGGAGGAGTATTTGAGGACTTGGACCCCATATATTGAATATGGGGGTTGTGATAACTAGAGGGGGCGGGAGGGGCTGGAGAGAGGGGGGAGAATCTGTTCCCTTTTTATTTATTTTTATTTTATTTTTATTTATTTTTTTTATTTATTTTTTTTATTTTTTTTGTGTTGTTTCTGTTTTTTGTTTTTTCTTTTTGTGGGGGGGGGGGGGGGGGGGGGGGGAAACTATTGCTCTTTGATGGTAAAGATGCTCTCTCGAAGATTGTAGTGGAGGGTAGTAAGAATAGGTAAAAGAATGCACTACAATTAAGGAAAGGAAAAATTGATATGATATAAAATGCAGATATTCCAAATATGGAATGTGAGATATTTAGTTAATGTTAAACATGGTTGATATGTCATTGAGGAAATTGAAATGGCTGTATTTTATTTTCTGTATATGATAAAAGAAAAAGATATATAAAATAAAGAATTATAAAAAAAAAAATGCTCTCCTTGCCCGGCCCGGTCAGTTTAGGTGCACGGCCGTGTCTTGGTAGGTTTGCGGTTGTGCCGTACTCTTTCCATTTTCCCGATGATGGATTGAACAGAAGCTCCGTGAGATCTTCAAAGCTTGGGAGATTTTTTTTATAACCTAACCCTGCTTTATACTTCTCCACAACTTTATCCCTGACCTGTCTGCTGTGTTCCTCGGCCTTCATGATGCTGTTTGTTCACTAAGGTTCTCTAACAGACCTCTGAGGGCTTCACAGAACAGCTGTATTTATATGTAAATATACATTGCAATGCTCATTTATTTCTTTTGTATATACACAATTTTAGCAATGTAAATAATCCATTACCCTGTATCCTTACAGATAACTACTTGTTCTCTGTTACATACTATCTCACGAAATCCTTGTTATCGTCCCGAAGAAGCCCCACGGCGAAACGTGCGTCGGCGACTTCTGAGGATTTTTGTATACAGTGGTCATTTGTTGTAATTGTTATTCATCACTATGTATTTTTTTGTTAATTTAATATGATATTAAACTTTATTTTTAATATACTTCCTTGGCCTCAAAAGTCTGACCATCAATATCTACTTGTAGTTGTTGTTTCCCCTTTATTATGTAGATTAAATGACACACAGGTGAACTCAATTATACAATTAGGTGATTTCTGAACGCAATTGTTTCCACTAGATTTTAGTTATCAGAGTAAAGGGGGCGCCATACAAATGCCCCTCCCCTCCCCCAGACTTTTCACATATTTATTTGTATCATTTATAATTTTCCTTCCACTTCATAATTATGTGACACTTTGTGTTGGTCTATCACAGGGGTCTCCAAACTGCGGCCCGAGAGTCAGATGTGGCCCTTTGCTAGCCTTTATCCGGCCCTTGGGCCACTATTCCTCTAACTGATATGAGGCACTGTTCCTCCCATTGGCACCAACAAGGGGGCACTATTTCTTCTACTGATACCAATGATGGGGTACTATTCCTCCTACTGATAGGGGTCCTACTCCTCCTCCTATTGACCACCAACCCTGAGGCCATATTTGTTCTCACTGATGCTGGGCCCGGGACGTTTTCTGCCCCCCCGCTGGCCACAATCCGGCCCTCCTAAAGTCTGAAGAACAATAACTGGCCCTATGTTTGAAAAGTTTGGAGACCCCTGGTCTATGGCAAAAAATCCCAATAAAAGTCATTTACGTTTTTGGGAAATTTCAAGGGGTGTGAATACTTTTTCAAGGCACTGTATGTGCCATCCGGAAACCAGTAATCCCAGCGAATATATGCAATGACTGGGGGAAGCAATAAAATGAAGCACATTGAAACATTTTTAATTTGCAATGTTCTTTTCTTTCAGATTGTCCTGCTAAACCCATAATCTCTGCTAGGAGTACCGAGGAGGAGATTGTCCTGGTCTGTGAGTGTTCCACTCCGGGAGTCACCTATGAATGGCACAAAAATTCAAGAGTCATACACAAGGGTCAGTCATACATGGAATCCCGACCCAAAGAGGATGTGACTCTGACTTGCTTTGTAGATAATGAAGTGTGTAAGAAGAATGTGTCTATAAAAATCCGCTATACACTAGGTGAGTCCCAGCAGGCGGCCAGTGATGTCTATAAAGCAAAGCCCACCCTTAATACTCACCGAGACCTTTCCTGACTCCTAATCAGCCAAGCCAAACGTCAGGGAACCAGATATAAACATAGTAGAACAGCAAGCAGGATCCGGAGCCAGAAGGAACGTCTTTAACAGGAACGCAGGAGACTCTGTGACGTTGATCAAGGCGAAGGCAGAGATCATCTGAGCTGGACGGCTTAAGTAGGCAGGACTGAGGAGCAGGATCATCAACAGGTGAGTCACTGTGGAGAGATGGGCTCTGGCAATTAGCCAACAGCTGAGAGGCCAGCTCAGAGAATGATTTTAGACATAAGAGGGTCTGGGGATGTCCCTGGTGAGTCTGTAAATATACAAGAACAAGTCTCCTGCGCTCTGATATTTTGAAGGGAATACTATGCAGTGGTGCAGTTCAATTAAAAGTTATCATCTAGAGTCTTGCAGCCCTCCTCAGAATCGTGGGTATTCATGAAACTATAAAAGAGAAGAAAAAGAGCGGAAGGCGCACCGACCTCGTGTGATACTGATAAAAAATGTATTTATTCCAATAGTAAAATCAATGGTTATACTCACAAATTTGGAGTTAAAAACAGGCTTTAAAAATGAATACAGCAGATATCCAGCATCGTCAGTGGAACACGAATAATCGTTTGAACCAATCAGTAGAAATAAAAGCTGACGCGTTTCGGGGGCGTACCCCTTTCCTCAGAGCTGACGTGGTCTGCAGTGCTCCCTTGCCGTGGTAATTGTGGGACTAAATATACATACACACCAACAAGTGCCCATAGCCACACGCCCACAAGTGGGCAGGTAGACCTATGATGATAGGTCCCTGTCAGGTTTTACTCCTCCCAGATAGGGGGGGGGGGGCGTTTTATCAAGGGCCACACCTCTACATCCTCAGAGCACCAGTCCCTTGAATGAGGGTGATCTCAAAACAGTAGTGCAGTGTGTGTTTGTATTTTTTGGAACTGTCATTTCAAATGTGCACTGGCTCCCATCTTTGGCTAAACTATTTATTTACTTAATTATTTTTATAGTTAGTAGATTGATTGTAGGACGGGTATGTGAAGGAGTGCTCCTATGTAATGTCCCCATATGGAGAGACAATGGGGGCTTACCTGACTGCCCCTTTGCGCTGATCCCCACTGGATAGGTGTTGAAGCTCCATGCAAGTCCGTTGGAACGCACGCCAGCCAATTAGGGCAGCAGTGCGTTCCAGCGATTGGTGCGCGTGCGCGCGCCGTACTGTTCGCGACGCGCGCCGCGCGCGCCCCGCATTCGCGACGTAGTGCGCGCTGCGCAACCTGTCGGTGAGTCATCTCCCTATGTGCAGACGGGAGACAACCTGCTCCAGGCTCTGCAACATAGGGGCTGTGACGTCACTGCGGCTCTATGGTGGCAAGGTGTTATAGATGGGGGACCTTGATGTCTGCCCTCTAGTGGTGGAGGGTGCAGAGAACACTTGTACTCCATACTACTGAGATCCTGAGGGGACATTATCTAGATGGCCACCCTCTAGTGGTTGGAGGGTGGAAAGGCAATATTAAAAACACATTAGTTTTCCAGATAGGTGCTTTTAGCCAAACACCGCAGGAGCTTACATGGGGCTGCGTACATAAGGAAAATACAGTTGAAGCACTGTATCAATAGTAATGTGCATGTCTATGCTTAAGCACAGACACACACATCTCACAAGGTGGTTGGCATAGGGGGGACTGCAGACCATCAGGAAATCTACATAATAACAAGATGCAACATACAAATAAATAATGACAAAAAATCCCTCAATGATGTTACATTAGTGCCCAACATGGTGTTTGCTGTTTTGTATCTATAGCTACTATAATTAGAATTAGTTTACATAATATGGTGTTAATTAACTTGCTAAATCTATCTACTCATACTAATATATTAGTGTTTAATAGGGTTTGTGATGCATAATCATATGCATCAGAAACAAAAGGGGGAAGAAGCCCTAGTGGTGGGGAACAAGAAGTGCATGAAGGATGTACTGTGATAGTGGGTAAACTTGAATCAGGTCGACCTCTTTCATTGTTGTCCCACTGGTGTACAGATCCTCATGTTACAGTGTGCAGTTCGATCTCTTCATTTAACCCATTCGGGACCATACTGCCCAGGGTGAAGATCCAGTAGGCCTCTCTTTTACAGAGGATCTGGTATTTCTTTCCACTGTCTAAACCGTTTTGAATGGCTTCTATGCCAAACACTTTTAGGCCCTCCACTTCACTACCATGGGCTTCTTTAAAGTGTTTTGGTATAGAGCCTTTGTCTTTTTTAGTTAAAATACTACTCCTGTGCTCGTTCATCCTAGTTCTCAATTGGCGTGATGTACGTCCCACATATAGTAGGCCACATGGGCATATAATGCCGTATATCACAAAGGCAATTCCGCAATTGATGAACTGTTTAATCGTGTGGCGTCTTCCATCCACCCCGATGACATCTTTTTTCCTGTGTTGCATATGTGAGCAATTGCCACATGTGTTTACACCACATTTGTAGCTTCCTTTTTGATCAAAGATTGTGGTACATGGACTTTCCAATCCTTTGTTTTTGTTGATGTTTTTCTTCACCCTGCTTGGGGCAACCATACTTCTTAGATCCTTCGGTCTTCTGAATACCAGATTGGGATGGGAAGGGATACAAGTCTTTAGAAATGGATCAGCTGCCAGGATTTTCCAGTTTCTTTTGAAGATTTTCTGAATGGTTGGGGCTCTGTTATTGTATCTAGTGCAAAAACGTACCGTCTGGGTTTCATTCTCCATGTATTTTACGGTTTTTTCACCTGTTGTCCCATCTTTCTCATAGAGCTGGAAATATTTTTGAAATGCTTCCTCAATATGTGATTCACCGTACCCTTTTTCCCTGAATTTTTCTCTTAGAGTGATGCTTTGTGCTTCATAATCTTCCTTAAGGAAGGTACGTTTTTGCACTAGATACAATAACAGAGCCCCAACCATTCAGAAAATCTTCAAAAGAAACTGGAAAATCCTGGCAGCTGATCCATTTCTAAAGACTTGTATCCCTTCCCATCCCAATCTGGTATTCAGAAGACCGAAGGATCTAAGAAGTATGGTTGCCCCAAGCAGGGTGAAGAAAAACATCAACAAAAACAAAGGATTGGAAAGTCCATGGACCACAATCTTTGATCAAAAAGGAAGCTACAAATGTGGTGTAAACACATGTGGCAATTGCTCACATATGCAACACAGGAAAAAAGATGTCATCGGGGTGGATGGAAGACGCCACACGATTAAACAGTTCATCAATTGCGGAATTGCCTTTGTGATATACGGCATTATATGCCCATGTGGCCTACTATATGTGGGACGTACATCACGCCAATTGAGAACTAGGATGAACGAGCACAGGAGTAGTATTTTAACTAAAAAAGACAAAGGCTCTATACCAAAACACTTTAAAGAAGCCCATGGTAGTGAAGTGGAGGGCCTAAAAGTGTTTGGCATAGAAGCCATTCAAAACGGTTTAGACAGTGGAAAGAAATACCAGATCCTCTGTAAAAGAGAGGCCTACTGGATCTTCACCCTGGGCAGTATGGTCCCGAATGGGTTAAATGAAGAGATCGAACTGCACACTGTAACATGAGGATCTGTACACCAGTGGGACAACAATGAAAGAGGTCGACCTGATTCAAGTTTACCCACTATCACAGTACATCCTTCATGCACTTCTTGTTCCCCACCACTAGGGCTTCTTCCCCCTTTTTTTTCTGATGCATATGATTATGCATCACAAACCCTATTAAACACTAATATATTAGTATGAGTAGATAGATTTAGCAAGTTAATTAACACCATATTATGTAAACTAATTCTAATTATAGTAGCTATAGATACAAAACAGCAAACACCATGTTGGGCACTAATGTAACATCATTGAGGGATTTTTTGTCATTATTTATTTGTATGTTGCATCTTGTTATTATGTAGATTTCCTGATGGTCTGCAGTCCCCCCTATGCCAACCACCTTGTGAGATGTGTGTGTCTGTGCTTAAGCATAGACATGCACATTACTATTGATACAGTGCTTCAACTGTATTTTCCTTATGTACGCAGCCCCATGTAAGCTCCTGCGGTGTTTGGCTAAAAGCACCTATCTGGAAAACTAATGTGTTTTTAATATTGCCTTTCCACCCTCCAACCACTAGAGGGTGGCCATCTAGATAATGTCCCCTCAGGATCTCAGTAGTATGGAGTACAAGTGTTCTCTGCACCCTCCACCACTAGAGGGCAGACATCAAGGTCCCCCATCTATAACACCTTGCCACCATAGAGCCGCAGTGACGTCACAGCCCCTATGTTGCAGAGCCTGGAGCAGGTTGTCTCCCGTCTGCACATAGGGAGATGACTCACCGACAGGTTGCGCAGCGCGCACTACGTCGCGAATGCGGGGCGCGCGCGGCGCGCGTATTACGGCGCGCGCGCGCCGCGAACAGTACGGCGCGCGCACGCGCACCAATCGCTGGAACGCACTGCTGCCCTAATTGGCTGGCGTGCGTTCCAACGGACTTGCATGGAGCTTCAACACCTATCCAGTGGGGATCAGCGCAAAGGGGCAGTCAGGTAAGCCCCCATTGTCTCTCCATATGGGGACATTACATAGGAGCACTCCTTCACATACCCGTCCTACAATCAATCTACTAACTATAAAAATAATTAAGTAAATAAATAGTTTAGCCAAAGATGGGAGCCAGTGCACATTTGAAATGACAGTTCCAAAAAATACAAACACACACTGCACTACTGTTTTGAGATCACCCTCATTCAAGGGACTGGTGCTCTGAGGATGTAGAGGTGTGGCCCTTGATAAAACGGCCCCCCCCCCCCTATCTGGGAGGAGTAAAACCTGACAGGGACCTATCATCATAGGTCTACCTGCCCACTTGTGGGCGTGTGGCTATGGGCACTTGTTGGTGTGTATGTATATTTAGTCCCACAATTACCACGGCAAGGGAGCACTGCAGACCACGTCAGCTCTGAGGAAAGGGGTACGCCCCCGAAACGCGTCAGCTTTTATTTCTACTGATTGGTTCAAACGATTATTCGTGTTCCACTGACGATGCTGGATATCTGCTGTATTCATTTTTAAAGCCTGTTTTTAACTCCAAATTTGTGAGTATAACCATTGATTTTACTATTGGAATAAATACATTTTTTATCAGTATCACACGAGCCTGGTGAGTCTGTCACAATAGTGTAGCTGAATATTGCACCCAAGACTAGGCAACAATAGCTTAGATGCAAACTGGAACTTACTTTATTGAAAACTCAAACAGAATTTCTATAACACACAAGCTCAGGTGGCCTGATCACATTATCCTAACAATACAATCTGTAAACAGGAATATCTTTAGCACATCGAGGGAACAGCCAACATAAATATAAACATTAAATGGTAAACCCTTCATACACCCAGTGAAGTGAACAGCCTTAGATGATACACAGAGATGAAACAAATCTCCCTACATCAAACTTCCGATTGTGTGTATTAGTTCCAGTTACTCAGTCCATTCGGGCCTTCGTCCTGGTCAACATATTTGTAGTTTTCACAGAGAAGTCTTTCAGGGACTTTCATATCACCGCAATGGTGTGACATTATTTCAGAAATACTTGGAAGACTGAAATTGAGTGATCTGAACTGGTTTACATTTGTTTAATTTGGATTACTGGTCTGCTACTTTCTGCTTCCACAACCCTGTCTGATCTGCCTGTCTAATCTCTGGACTATGTGCTGCTCAGAACCAACATTCCCCCATCTAGAACCAAGGGACATAGAGGACATAGAACCAGGGTACATAGAGGACATATAAACAAGGGACATAGAGGACATAGAACCAAGGGAGGACATAGAACCATGGGAAATAAAGGACATAGAGGACATAGAACCAAGGGACATAGAGGACATAGAACCAAGGGACATAGAGGACATAGAACCAAGGGAGGACATAGAACCATGGGACATAAAGGACATAGAGGACATAGAACCAAGGGACATAGAGGACATAGAACCAAGGGAGGACATAGAACCAAGGGTCATAGAGGACATAGAACCAAGGGAGGACATAGAACCAAGGGACATAGAGGACATAGAACCAAGGGACATAGAGGACATAGAACCAAGAGACATAGAGGACATAGAACCAGGGTACATAGAGGACATAGAACCAAGGGACATAGAGGACATAGAACCAAGGGAGGACATAGAACCATGGGACATGAAGGACATAGAGGACATAGAACCAAGGGACATAGAGGATATAGAACCAAGGTACATAGAGGACATAGAACCAAGGGACATAGAGGACATAGAACCAAGGGACATAGAGGACATAGAACCAAGGGACATATAGGACATAGAACCAAGGGACATAGAGGACATAGAACCAGGGTACATAGAGGACATAGAACCAAGGGACATAGAGGACATAGAACCAAGGGACATAGAGGACATAGAAACAAGGGACATAGAACCATGGGACATAGAGGACATAGAAACAAGGGAGGACATAGAACCATGGGACATAAAAGACATAGAACCAAGGGACATAGAACCAAGGGACATAGAACCAAGGGACATAGAGGACATAGAAACAAGGGAGGACATAGAACCATGGGACATAGAGGACATAGAACCAAGGGACATAGAGGACATAGAACCAAGGGAGGACATAGAACCATGGGACATAAAGGACATAGAACCAAGGGACATAGAGGACATAGAACCAAGGGACATAGAGGACATAGAACCAAGGGACATAGAGGTCATAGAACCAAGGGACATAGAGGACATAGAACCAAGGGACATAGAGGACATAGAACCAAGGGACATAGAACCAAGGGACATAGATGACATAGAACCAAGGGACAGAGAGGACATAGAACCAAGGGAGGACATAGAACCAAGGGTCATAGAGGACATAGAACCAAGGGACATAGAGGACATAGAACCGAGGGAGGACATAGAACCAAGGGACATAGAGGACATAGAACCAAGGGACATAGAGGACATAGAACCAAGGGAGGACATAGAACCAAGGGACATAGAGGACATAGAACCAAGGGACATAGAGGACATAGAACCAAGGGACATAGAGGACATAGAACCAAGGGACATATAACCAAGGGACATAGAGGACATAGAACCAAGGGGACATAGAAGACATAGAACCAACGGACATAGAGGACATAGAACCAAGGGAGGACATAGAACCATGGGACATAAAGGAGAGGTAATAGAACCAAGGGACATAGAGGACATATAACCAAGGAACATAGAGGACATAGAACCAAGGGACATAGAACCAAGGGACATAGATGACATAGAACCAAGGGACAGAGAGGACATAGAACCAAGGGAGGACATAGAACCAAGGGTCATAGAGGACATAGAACCAAGGGACATAGAGGACATAGAACCGAGGGAGGACATAGAACCAAGGGACATAGAGGACATAGAACCAAGGGACATAGAGGACATAGAACCAAGGGAGGACATAGAACCAAGGGACATAGAGGACATAGAACCAAGGGACATAGAGGACATAGAACCAAGGGACATAGAGGACATAGAACCAAGGGACATATAACCAAGGGACATAGAGGACATAGAACCAAGGGGACATAGAAGACATAGAACCAAGGGACATAGAACCAAGGGACATAGAACCAAGGGACATAGAGGACATAGAACAAAGAGACATAGAGGACATGGAACCAAGGGACATAGAGGACATAGAACCAAGGGACATAGAGGACATCAGAACTATCTGTACTACGCTTTATTTTTTATTTTGCATACAAATTCATAACAACAAATCAGATTTCACATATCATTGATCCAACTACCTGACACCTGATTGGTCGGTCACTGCACTTTGCTCCTCCCACTGCCTTACTTCATTTTTTTCTACTTGTGTTTTTGTCAGAAACCATGAATCAGACTGAGACAGGAGTACAGTTAAATCACACTTGTTTTAATAATAATATTAAAAAGATAAATATAGTAAACGTAGTCAAAACATAGTCAGAGTTCAGGAACCGGGTCGGATAGTCAGCCAAGCCAAACGTCAGGGAACCAGATATAAACGTAGTAGAACAGCAAGCAGGATCAGGAGCCAGAAGGAATGTCTTTAACAGGAACGCAGGAAACTCTGTGATGTTGATCAAGGCGAAGGCAGAGATCATCTGAGCTGGACGGCTTAAGTAGGCAGGACTGAGGAGCAGGATCATCAACAGGTGAGTCACTGTGGAGAGATGGGCTCTGGCAATTAGCCAACAGCTGAAAGGCCAGCTCAGAGAAGGAAGGGCTGAGCCCAGCACTGACAGTTTTGTATTTCACATTGCTGTCTAACCCCTAGTTTTTATCTCCATTTAGCAGTAAGCTGGTCTGTGATTTGGGGTCACTTCCTGTCATCCGGTGCGGTCTTTGTCCTCTACACCGGGCTCCTTATCTGTATAGTCAATGACCTGAGGAAGAGGAAGAATGAGAAGAATCGGAGTGAGAGGAGGACGAGGAGAAGAGATCAGGTGGAGATGGAAATGGAACCAACTTACTATGATGACTGCGAATGAAACCTCTTGTGTGCCGGATCTGTAGATCTGCAAGGCTTTGCCCTCATCTTGCTAGAGACATTTATCTGACATTTTGTATCTATATGTGTATATTTTTTTTATTTTGCCCACCGCCTAACCTTCTCCCAACACACATACATAATTTCTCTTAAACCGCTTCCATACCGGGCTTTTATACACACCTTCATACCGCGCCTATTCTGGCACTTCTCTCCTACATGTACAAATCATCATTTTTTTGCTAGAAAATTACGCAGAACCCCCAAACATTATATATGTTTTTTTTAGCAGACACCCTAGGGAATAAAACGACGGTCATTGCAACGTTTTATCTTGTACGGTATTTGCGCAATCATTTTTAAAACGCCTTTTTTGGGGAAAAAAACTGTTTCATGAATTAAAAAAATAACAAAACAGTAAAGGTAGCCCATTTTTTTTCTAAAGTATGAAAGATTAGGTTACACCGAGTAAATAGATACCTAACATGTCACGCTTTAAAATTGCGCACACTCATGGAATGGCGCCAAACTTTGGTACTTAAAGAGGCAAGGCTTTGACATTTTTTACAGGTTACCAGTTTAGATTTACAGAGGAGATCTAGTGCTAGAATTGTTGCTGGCACTCTAACGCACGCAGCGATACCTCACATATGTGGTTTAAACAGCGTTTACATATTTCGGCGGGACTTGCGTGTGCATTCGCTTCTGCGCGCGAGCTACCGGGGACAGGGGCGTTTAAATTGTTTTTTATTATTATTATTTATTTATTTTACATATTTATTTATTTTTTTACACTTTTTTTTATTTTTTTATTACTTTTATTCCTATTACAAGGAATGTAAACATCCCTTGTAATAGGAATGTGTGTGACAGGTCCTCTTTATGGAGAGATGCGGGGTCAATAAGACCCCACATCTCTCCTCCAGGCTGGAAACCATGAGATCGGTGAAAAAAAATCACTGATCTCATGAATAATGTGGCTTACAGCCGCAATCGCGGCTTTGTTTACTTACGGGACCCGGGCGTGACATCATCACATCGCGCCCGGGTCCTCCGAGGGTCATAGAGATGACTGGTGACCATCTGGTCACCAGTCATCTCTATACTTCCTGCCAGCGCCGGAAGATTCTTTCTCCGGGCCCCCGATGGCACGGGAGAGCCCGGAGAAGCACCGAATGGAGGCGGGAGGGGAACCGCCGCTATGATCGTTCTTACGTTGCGCAGAATCGCCGGCACAAGAGATGGATATCTGGATGATGCCTTTTGCTGCAGGCATCATTCAGATATCCCCCTTCAAAGTCCAGGACGTCATATGACGTCCACTCTGGATGGTAGAGACACTTTGTGGACGTCATATGACGGTGGCTGGTAGGGAAGTGGTTAAAGCTCATTAACAACTGTATGACTGTGAGATCTGTTATTTCTGTAGCGCCCCAGTAGGCTACTAGTGTTTCAATGTTGTTTTTGGCCTCCCTGTAGTCACGGAGAGCAGCAATTGTTTAACCACTTCAGCCCCGTAGGATTTGGCTGCCAAATGACCAGGCCACTTTTTGCGATTCGGCACTGCAACGCTTTAACAGACAATTGCGCGGTCGTGCGACGTGGCTCCCAAACAAAATTGGCGTCCTTTTTTCCCCACAAATAGAGCTTTCTTTTGGTGGTATTTAATCACCTCTGCGGTTTTTATGTTTTGCGCTATAAACAAAAATAGAGCGACAATTTTGAAAAAAAAATGCATTGGCCCGGATTCACAAAGCACTTGCGCCGATGTATCTCGAGATACGCCGCGTAAGTGCAAATATGTGCCGTCGTATCTGTGCGCCTGACTCAGAAACTAAGATACGCCTGAAAATAGGCTTCATCCGACCGATGTAACTTGCCTACGCCGGCGTAGAGTGGGCGCATATTTACGCTGGTCGTATTTGGCGCTCCCATTGATTTTCTATTCACATATGCAAATGAGGGAGATACGCCGATTCACGAATGTACATCCGTCCGACGCAATGCGCGTAAAGTCATCGGTCCGGCGTAAAGTAATGCCCCATAAAGGAGGTGTAACTCAGCCAGCATCCATGCAAAGGGAACACAAGCCGATGTATTTTACGTAGTTTACGTAGGACCTGAATAGGGCTGGGCGTAGGTTACGTTCACGTCGTAGGCAGTGATCCGGCGTATCTTAGGGAGTAGTTCCGACGTGATTCTGAGCATGCGCACTGGGATGCGTCCACGGGACGGCGCCGTTCGTTATACGTATCTGTCTGGCGCTCGGCCCATCATTTGCATGGGGTCACGCCTCATTTGCATGGCTCAGGCCCACTTCCACATACGCCGGCTTACCCCTAGGAAACCCAGCGCAGTTTTGGCAGCACTGGCTTTGTGAATTCAGGGCCAAATTCTCAAAAACGCTGCCTAACTTAACTTTCAGCAGTTAAGTTACACAGGCGTTAAATTTCTACCTAAGTGCCCAATCCACAAAGCACTTACCTAGAAATTAAACGCTGGTCGTCTGCTCGAGGGGGCGATTCCTATTCAAATGAGGCGCGCTCCCGCGCCGGACGTTCGGCGCATGCGTGTGACGTCATTTTTCCCGACGTGCATCGCGCGAACGTACTTTACGCCGGGCTTTGTGGATCGCGACGGGACAATAAAGTTGCGTCGGGAAAAAAAAAATACGCGCCGGGAAAAAAAATTCAAAATTTTAAAAAAAACGCGGCGATCGAAAAAAAGGTCTGGTTTTACATGGTGTACTAACTTTACACATTGTAAAACCAGCCCTAATTTTACGCGTGCAAATCGTAACTTACACAGAAAACACAAAGCTTAAAAGCTTTGTGGATCTGCTTAAGTACTCATTTGCATACGCAAAGCGGCATTTCAATGAGAAATGCCCCCAGCGGCGGATGCGGTACTGCATCCTAAGATCCGACAGTGTAAGTCTATTACAGATGTCGGATCTTCTGACTATCTTTGGAAAAATCCTTCTGAGGATCGTTTCCAAAGATAGCCACAGGGATACGCAGGCTGAACAGCAGTTCCGCCTGCGTATCTCCTTTGAAGATTTGGCCCATAGTGCTTGCCCCTCTGCGCCGGCGTAGCGTACAGGAGATACGCTACGGCGGCATAAATGTGCGCCGCTGTATGTGAATCCGGGCCAATATTTTTTACTTTTTGCTGTAATAAATATCCCCAAAAATATATAAAAAAAACGAATATTTTCCTCAGTTTAGGCCGATACGTATTCTTCTACATATTTTTGGTAAAAAAATCGCAATAAGCGTTTATTGATTGGTTTGCGCAAAAGTTATAGCGTCTACAAAATAGGGGATAGTTTTATGGAATTTTTATTAATATTTATTTTTACTAGTAATGGCGGCTATCTAAGATTTTTATCGTGACTGCGACATTATGGCGGACACATCGGACACTTTTGACGCCATTTTGGGACCATTCACATTTATACAGCGATCAGTGCTATAAAAATGCACTAAAAATAAAACAGGGAAAGGAGCGCCTCTGAGTATATATCGGACTATTGGGAACATTATATTGAGGTATCAGAGCATTGCGCCTTCTTATTTGTAAAATATAAAAATGCACTGATTACTGTATAAATGACACTGGCAGGGAAGGGGGTTAACCACTAGGGGACGAGGAAGGGGTTAAGTGTGTCCTAGGGAGTGGTTCTAACTGTGTGGTAGAGCTGGGTGATTTTGGCCCCCCAAAAAATCTGCGAGCAGGAGTTTTTAGGCGAGGCCGCGGCTTCGACCTAGTCCGCCGCAGACTAGGCTGAAGCCATGGCCTTGCCTAAAAAATCCTACCTGCAGCTTTCCGCGATCCTGGGAAAAGGCAGCGAGGCCGCGACTTCGGCCTAGTCCACGGCGTCCGGCCTCTTCCAAGGATCGCAGCGAGCTGCGAGCAGGATTTTTTAGGAGAGGCCGCGGCTTTGGCCTAGTCTGCTGGGCCTCAGTCCTATGGAAAAAAATCTAAAGAATCGATTTGACCTCACAAGATTCAAATCGATTTTTTCCCCAGTCCTACTGTGTGGGGCCGGGGCTTTCTGTGACACGACACTGATCACTGCTCCCAATCACAGGGAGCAATAGATCAGTGTCCTGTCACTAGGCAGAACAAGGAGATGCCTTGTTTACACTTAACTCTCCCCATTCTGAGGCTGAGGGAGTACATGGACCAAAGGGTGAGTACATGGATCATAGGGGGAGCACATGGACCATAGGGTGAGTACATGGATTGAAAACTGGCTATAAGGGCGAGTTCAGAGGGTGGTGATAAATGGGGAGTACTCGGAATGGTCAGGGGCGGGTAGTGGGGTCCCCCAGGGTACACTGCTGGGACCAATCCTATTTATTTTGTTCATAAATGACCTGGAGGAGGGATAAACGGTTCAATCTCTGTATTTGCAAACAATACTAAACTAAGCAGGGCAATAACTTCTCCGCAGGATGTGGAAACCTTGCAAGAAGATCTGAACAAATTAATGGTGGGGGGGGGGGGGGGGGGGGCAACCACATGGCAAATGAGGTTCAGTGTAGAAAAATGTAAAATAATGCATTTGGGTGGCAGAAATATGAATGCAATCTATACACTGGGGGAGAACCTCTGGGGGAATCTAGGATGGAAAGGGACCTGGGGGTCCTAGTAGATGAGAGGCTCAGCAATGCCAAGCTTCTGCTAACAGAATATTGGCATTAAAAACTCCAGAGATAAAAGGATAATTCTCCCCTCTACAAGACTCTGGTCCGGCCGCACCTGGAGTGTGCCGTCCAGTTCTGGGGACCAGTCCTCAGGAAGGATGTACTGGAAATGGAGAGAGTACAAAGAAGGACAACAAAGCTAATAAAGGGTCTGGAGGATATTAGTGATGAGGAAAGGTTGTGAGCACTGAACTTATTCTCTCTGGAGAATAGGCGATGAGAGGGGAGATGATTTCAATGTACAAATGCCGGACTGGTGACCCCACAATAGGGAGAAAACTTTTCCATGGAAGGGAATTTAACAAGACACGTGGCCACTCATTAAAATTAGTAGAAAAGAGGGTTAAACTTAAACTATGTAGAGGGTTCTTTACTGTAAGAGCGGCAAGGATGTGGAATTCCCTTCCACAGGCGGTGGTCTCAGCGGGGGTGGGGCATCGATGATTTAAAAAACTATTAGATAATCACCTGAACAACCACAACATACAGAGATATACAATGTAATACTGACATATAATCACACACATAGGGGGGACTTGATGGACTTGTGTCTTTTTTCAACCTCACCTACTATGTAAATATGTAACTATGGGGTATTTGAGGGCATGTGGCCTGGTATGGTCCAGGAGGGGGGGGCACTTGCTCTTCCCGCCCCCCCCCTTCCTGGCCTGCCAGGCTGTGTGCTTGGATAATGGTCTGGTATGGATTTGGGGGGGGGAACCCTACACCATTTTTTGGGGGGTGCGGGTTCCCCTTAAAATCCATACCAGACCAAAGGGTCTGGAATCATCCTCGGGGAAAATCTCACGCCAGTTTTCTTCAGTTTGACGGGGGAGTTCCACTTTAAGATCCTCGGCACACATCATCATGATCCGTAGAAATGTTATTGCGTTTCCGCGCTAGGACTGGGTAAATGAGCTGCTGCCCCCTGGTTAGTCTCTCAAATGAGGGGCAAAGTACAGAAAATGAAATATGTGTTCAGGGTATTGGCGCTGCTAGATATTTAGTGCACCTCTAAATTGGTGAATAAATTTGCAATGTCGGGGACCTCAATATGGTTAGCTCATATGAAGAGCCTCCAATAATGATGGGGTTCCCTTTTTATTGGTTTGTGATAATTATATAACAATATGCAGTATATATAAAAAATGGTAAAAACACTATATAAACACAAATAATGTCCAAATAGTAAAACCACAAACAGCGCTGGTAGTGGAAAATTCAGTGTAGATCCCAAAAGAGATACCACCTTTACACTTAGTGCAACATCAATGTGTAGCAGTGTGATAGGGGAAAAGTCCGTTGATAGCAGGGTTTGAAAAACGAACAGATAGCACCTTCCACGTGGATTTTCAAAGACACCGCTGTCAAAGTCCTATGACGAAACGCGTTAGGGCGTGGATTCTACGACGCCAGCAAGTGACACTTGCGCTCCACCAGAGTCTCGTCTGCAACCAGGAAACGCTGTTGGAATACACCCGGTCAGCACGACTCTCCTCCGTTTGCCGGAGTGGGTGATTATGCGCTTTTTGTATATATTGATTGTACGTGCATAAATTGAAGGGTATTTTCTCTGTGGGGACTTCTTTTATCCATTAAACGGAATCACGCTATTTGCCTCTTTCTGTGTTTTGTGCTTAATTTGGAGATTCACAACAGATGATTTTGATTGCCTGTGACATGAAGAGTAGTATCAGTCTGGAGTTATTCATACATCGCCTTGCTTATTTAGCTTTCCGGTGAGTGCGTACCCCAGAGGGGGATTTTTTATGTTTTTTGAAAATCCACGTGGAAGGTGCTTGCTATCTGTTCGTTTTTCAAACCCTGCTATCAACGGACTTTTCCTCCTATCACACTGCTACACTGCTTACACATTGATGTTGCACTAAGTGTAGAGGTGGTATCTCTTTTGGGATCTACACTGAATTTTCCACTACCAGCGCTGTTTGTGGTTTTACTATTTGGACATTATTTGTGTTTATATAGTGTTTTTACCATTTTTTTATACATTTGGGGCCAAATCCTCAAATTTCCTGCCTAACTTAACTTTTCCCATTTAAGTTACACTGACTTAAAATTTCTACCTAAGTGTCTGATCCACAAAGCAATTACCTAGAAATTTCAGGCCGTGTAACTTAAATGTCTCCGGCGCAAGGCGGTCCTCTTCTGCAGGGGGCGATGACAATTTAAATGAGGCGCGCTCCCGCGCCGGCCGTACTGCGCATGCTCGTGACGTCATTTTCCCGACGGGCAGCGCGCGAAATTACGTTACATCGGGCTTTGTGGATTGCGACGGGACAATAAAGTTGTGTCGGGTAAAAAAAAAGTTACGCGCCGGGAAAAAAAATAAAAAATTAAAAAAAAAACGCGATCGAAAAAAAGATCTGTTTTTACAAGGTGTTACTAGTTTACACTTTGTAAAAGCAGAACTAATTTTACGCATGCAAACGTAAACTTACGCAGAAAACACAAAGCTGAAAAGCTTTGTGGATCTCCGTAAGTCCTCATTTGCATACGCAAAGCGGCAATTCGACTCGAAATGCCCCCAGCGGCGGATGCGGTACTGCATCCTAAGATCCGACAGTGTAAGTCTCTTACAGATGTTGGATCTTCTACCTATCTTTGGAAAACTGATTCTGAGGATCGTTTCCAAAGATAGCCACAGGGATACGCAGGCTGAACAGCACTTCCGCCTGCGTATCCCTTTTGAGGATTTGGCCCTTGATTTTTATTTAAACAGCTGCTCTTGTTTGATGTCTGACTGTGGCTCACGGTCATATATCTATATTTATTTGTCATTTGTGTGTGTCTGTTATCCAGTTTTTTTGCATAGCTTGTCCATTCAGGCGCCGGGAGGTGTATTATAGACCTACGATACACCTGTTCCTTTTAATATGCAGTATATATTGTGCAATCACCCCGTGTATGTCCTCTTGATCAGCAGATGAAAATATAAAAAATAAAAAATATGTAAAATATAAAAAATATATATTTTTCTATATATATAAGGTGACCAGAGGTGGACTAAGCCCAACTTGTCCACTAGATGTCACTCCAGTGCCTGTTTGTTTTAATAGATGTGAGTGTTACTGAGTGTTATCAGCCACAAGTATGTGAAAAAGAGTTCCTGTTAACATGTGTTCTCCATTTTGTGGAAAAAAGGAAAAGAAGGAACCTATCCAAATAAGAGCTTCCAAATACCTCTAATTATATATAATCCGTGCTAGAATGATAAAAAGTGCATTGTGTGGGTAAAAATACAAATAATAGGTAAAATTATAGTGAATAAAGGTGAGGTCTGAATTCCTTCAGTCCGCTTATGATTCCTAAGCCTAGGTTCACACTGCTGCGAATTCAAAATCACGGTAAAATGTGATTTTACGCGATTTCACCGCGATTTTGCCGCGATTTCGGCTGCAATTTAATGTAAATCGCGGCCCGAAATAGCAAAAAGTAGTACAGGAACTACTTTTTGAAATCGCAGATGCGGCGTCGCACTGATTAGGACAGTGCCATTGCCGACAATTGCCGCCGATTTGAGATGCGATTTGACATGTCAAATCGCATCTCAAATCCTTCCAAATCGTACCCAGTGTGAACCAGGGCTAAATCTGAATTACCAGTTCCTATACCATGCAATACCATGCCTCAGACAGAAGGGCCAAATGCTTTCCAATCTCCATGATTGAATGGGGAACCCGGAAAAGGAAAATTAGTATTAGGTCAAGACGAAATAATATGGAATAATAAAAATAAATAAAAAATGGGTGTATCTAATACTGGCCCACACAGGGAGAGCAAAGATAAATATATAAGCCCATCAAATATGTAGATCGTATGGCAGAAAATAAAATTCTAATCGATCCACACCCACTAGCAACATGGGAATCTGCAATTAAAAACCCATAGATCTATAAATTTTAATAATATAGGGAATTAAAAAATGTATTTAATTAATATATATATATATATATATATATATATATATATATATATATATATATATATATACATATATACAATATCTCAATAAATGGAGTTTTGGGTCAGGTATATAGACGACATCGTCCTCCTCTGGGATGGCAGTATGGCATCTTTGGAGACCTTCATGAGTCATTTAAATGATTGAGGGATCTCCCTTACCCCTACGGCTAGTAAAGATCAAATTCAATTTTTGGATTTGGAGATCAGTATCATTGATCACCAATTTCAATTTCAAACTTTTTTTTAAAAAACTGACCGTAATGGGTTAATTCCTAATAACAGCTGCCACCATCGATCATGGTTAAACTCTGTCTGTCCCACGAAGTCAGTTTTTAAGACTGCGTAGCAATTGTTCAGATCTAGAGATTTTCAAAACACAAGCTAGTGTCCTTAAACAAAGATTTATTGATAAAGGTTACAACCCCGGAGACATCGAACAGGATTTTAGGAGTACGATTGAAGTTGACAGAAGTTCCTTACTCGAGATTAAACCTAAACGAGAACAGGATGACAGCTTCAAGTGGGCCATGCTTACATCTTTTTCCATCCAACATGCTCGGCGGGGCGTCACTCCGTCACCACGTTGCACACTCTGCAAGGCCCCTCCCCTATCTGCGTCATACGTTAAACCATGTGACACGTCTCCTGGGTGTGTCATATACATTATTGATATAGTTTACTAAGGTTTCATCCCAGCCGAGGCTTGGAACGCACGCCGGGACGCCATCTTGTGTATCAGGAAGCATCAGTGTGCTGTAAGTATATCGGCAATGTTGAAGCTTTCTTTCACATGTCGCTTTTTTTATGTAATTCACACACCTTTTATATGTCTTGTGTCTAATTAGAATTAACCTACGTTATCCAAGTGGAGGATTGGCTCTTACCTTGTGACCCCAGGAAGTGATAACTCGCTGGGCGGATACCCGAGGGATGGCCTCCCAATCAAGGGGTCATGTTGTTTATATATTTGTGGAGGGCAGCGGTGGGGGAGGAGAGTTTAATAAATAAATAAAAAAATAGGTAAGTGTACAGATGTCTTTATGCAGGTAGACAGGGCAGGTAGGAAGAGAAGGAGGGAACATATTTAGGAAGAGTTATGGTTAGGTTTTTCTTCCACTGTAAGTACGTTTTTTTTTGTTACTAATCCTCCTGCATGAGGAATTTGGAAAAAGTTGTTATGTATTTTTGTACCAAGGACCCAAAAACATAGACGTCTTTGTACTACTGTTATTTTTTTATGAAAACCGATCAATAAAAATATTAAGAAATAGATATCCTGTGGCTAATTAGAATTAACCAACGTTATCCAAGTGGAGGCTTGGCTCTTACATTGTGACCCCAGGAAGTGATAACTCGCTGGGCGGATACCCGGGGGATGGCCTCCCAATCAAGGGGTCATGTTGTTTATATATTTGTGGAGGGCAGTGGTGGGGGATTACCCCAGACGATGCACTTTGTTATGAAAGGCGTCGGGAGACTCTACTGCTGCAGTTTTTACCGTTTGACAAGCGCTGTTTTATCCTTTCAAATGTAAGTGTCCTTACCTACATTCAATTTGTTTTACATACAGTATCACGCTATGTGCCCTTCTCCTTTATATTAATATTTTATCTTACTGGCTCCACTTCCCGGCCCCTATTGGGCACCTCCCGGAAGCACCTATAGATTCCAACATCCTTTTGCCTTCATTGGATTGGTGGTTACATCATGCCCAGTTGACCCTCTGAACATATGTTTGTTAGGGTCCACTGCTTCTGGTGAGCCTCTTCTCCATTGGTTGGTGGCGGTTTTCTTCATTTCACTCGTCTCATCCCAGATCAGTGGGAGTATTATCACTTATATTCACATTGAACTTTTTTATTATCAGTTTTACTCACCTAGTGACTTTGATTTGCATCATTCAGTGTTTTACCATTCATATCATTGGTTTTGTTTTTCACTGATGTACAACATATTCCATTCATTTTGGTATTATTTCATTTGCTAATGCGCTACACATTTTATGTTTGTTAAAGTTAGTGGTAATCATTAGGGTTAGAAGTAATTGTTAGGGTTAATGTAAATCGTTAGGGTTTGCAGGTAATTGTTAGGGTTACAGTTAGTGATAATCGTTAGGGTTAGTAAACCATAACAATTACCGTTAACCCTAATGATTACAGCTAACCCTAGCTCTAACTTTACCCCCAAACCTAACTCCAACTCTAACCCTAGCTCTAACTTTACCCCCAAACCTAACTCTGACTTTGAAATCATCAGTAACCAGAAGTTACTTTACCACTCCTATGCAGACGACACATCTGCAACAAAAAGGATCATTCTCTTGGACTAGAGAAATGCCTCACTCTAATAGATAACTGGATGACAAACAGTTATCTTAAACTCAATGGTTCGAAAACAGAACTTCTCCTGTTTCACGCTAACCGGAAAAATCACCCCGCGTCAACATGGACTCCCCCACCCATTCTGGGTAAAACTATCACCCCTAGCACCAAAGTCAAAAGTCTCGGAGTCATTTTCGATGCCTACATGACAATGGATGCACAAATAGGGTCAGTAGTCAGCGGATCCCACCATCTGCTGCGCCTACTACGCAGACTCACGCCCTTTATCCCGAAAGAGGACATTGCAGTCGTGGTGGGAACAATCATCAATTCCAGACTCGACTACGCAAATGCCCTCTATCTAGGACTCCCCAAATACCAAATCACCCGTCTGCAAGTCGTTCAAAATACGGCCGCTCGACTAGTGACTGGGAAAAAACCATGGGAATCAATCTCACCTTCACTGAGATCCCTTCATTGAGATCCCTTCACTGAGATCCCGTCACTGAGATCCCGTCACTGAGATCCCGTCACTGAGATCCCGTCACTGAGAGCCCTTCACTGAGAGCCCTTCACTGAGAGCCCTTCACTGAGAGATCCCCTTCACTGAGAGCCCTTCACTGAGAACCCTTCACTGAGATCCCTTCACTGAGAGATCCCCTTCACTGAGAGCCCTTCACTGAGAGCCCTTCACTGAGAGCCCTTCACTGAGATCCCTCCACTGAGATCCCTTCACTGAGATCCCTTCACTGAGATCCCTTCACTGAGAGCCCTTCACTGAGAACCCTTCACTGAGATCCCTTCACTGAGAGATCCCCTTCACTGAGATCCCTTCACTGAGAACCCTTCATTGGTTGCCAGTAAAAGACAGAATCACTTTCAAGGCACTCTGCCTAATACATAAGTGTATTCAAGGCAACGCCCCCCAATATCTATGCGAAAAAATAAAAGCCCATAACCCCAATCGCATTCTGCGATCCACCAATCAAAATCTCCTCCAGATACCCAAAGCCAGATACAAGTCCAAAGGAGATCGAAGATTTGCAGTCCAGGGACCCCGCCTGTGGAATGCAATGCACTACCAACCACCATCCGACTGGAGTCAGACCACTCACTTGGCCTTCAGGAGAAAGATTAAAACCCATCTCTTCTGAGGTCAAGGGGTTCCTTACCCATGAAATGGATACAGCGCCCAGAGGCGATTCAGTTCGCATGTGTTGCGCTTTACAAGTCTCTCTCTCTCTCTCTCTCTCTCTCTCTCTCTCTCTCTAACTGTAACTCTAACTTTAACTTTACCCCCAAACCTAACTCTAACTGTAACCCTAACCCTAGCTCTAACTTTACCCCCAAACCTAACTCTAATTGTAAGGCCCCATACACACGAGAGAATTTATCCGCGAATACGGTCCAGCGGACCGTTTCCGCGGATAAATCCTCTCGAGGATTTCGGCGGATTTTCATGCGATGGAGTGTACTCACCATCGCATTGAAATCCGCGCTGAAATCCTCTGGCGATGACGTGTCGCGCCGTCGCCGTGATTACAACGCGTCGACGTGCGCGACGCTGTCATATAAGGAATTCCACGCATACGTCGAATCATTACGACGCATGCGGGGGATCCCTTCGGACGGATGGATCCGGTGAGTCTATACAGACCAGCGGATCCATCCGTTGGGATGGATTCCAGCAGATGGATATGTTCTGCATGTCAGCAAATATTTCGATCTGCTGGAATCCATCCCAGGGGAGATATATCCGCGGAAACAGATCCGCTGGAGTGTACACACCATAGGATCTATCCGCTGAAACCCATTTGCTGGGATTTATCTGCGGATGGATTCTATGGTGTGTACGGGGCCTAACTCTTAGCCATAACCCTAACATGTGACTTTTGGACACATAAAGGTTTCTGCATTTCTTTGATTTGACTTCGATGCAACTTGAGTGCCAGAGAGTGTAAAGTCGCATCAGTTGCACGTCATGAACAGAACTGTCATACTTTCCTATTAGAAAAAAAAAAGCAAAATGCAAAAAGCACCAAAATCACAACACTTGCCTTTTTGGCGCGGGTCTATTAAACTCCATTACATGCAAAACACAATCTGCTGTGGTAAAAAAAAAAAGTCCCCGACCCGTTCCAAAAAAAACGCACAAAAAAACGCACAGAACTAGATCCAGAGGAAACCATGCTAAATGTACTGATGTGTGTTTCACAAAATGCACTAAAAAAACGCAGATATGCGATCCAAGGGATACCCCCGGATGAAGGACAATTATTATGTTTAAACTTTCAGAGGTTTTAAAGGTATTTGAACTGTGAACCCCAAAGAAATTCATTCATCCTGCTGTATAGAACGAGGAATGTGACATTTAGAAATCAGCAAAGGATTTCGCTCCCCACCCTGGGGATCAGGGGGGAGGGGTAGTTATACTTTGATATAAATAATATGAGAGAGAAATGGTGAGACTTCTATCAGATTGAGGGACATTATTATATATTATTATTATAATTATTACTATTATTATTATTATTATACAGGATTTATATAGCGCCAACAGTTTATGCAGCGCTTTACAATATAAAAGGAGACAAAACAGTTACAATACAATAAAATACAAGAGAATTAAGAGGGTCCTGCTCCGAAGAGCTTACAATCTAATAGGGTGGGGCAGGTGGCACAGAAGGTTGTAACTCTGGGGAATGAGCTGATGGAAGTGGTAAAAGATTAGTTGGAGACGTGATCGGCTTCCCTGAAGAGGTGAGTTTTCAGGGATCGCCTGAAGGTAGCAAAAGTAGGGGATAGCCGGACAGGTTGAGGTAGCGAGTTCCAGAGGATGGGAGAGGCTCTGGAGAAGTCCTGGAGAAGAGGGAGCTTGAGAGAAGGAGGTCTTGAGAAGAGTGGAGAGGACAGTTTGGGTGATATTTGGAGACAAGATTGGCGATGAAGCTCGGGGCAGAGTTGTAAATGGCTTTGTATGTTGTATTTTGAATTTAATTTGTGGGGCAGCTGGGAAGCCAGTGTAGGTGAGTGTGGATCTGATCACTGTGGTTTATTCTGGTGAGTGTGGATCTGATCACTGAGGTTTATTCTGATAAGTGTGGATCTGGTCACTATGGTTTATTCAGGTAAGTGTGGATCTGATCACTGTGGTTTATTCTGGTGAGTGTGGATCTGATCACTGTGGTTTATTCTGGTGAGTGTGGATCTGATCACTGTGGTTTATTCTGGTGAGTGTGGATCTGATCACTGTGGTTTATTCAGGTAAGTGTGGATCTAATCAGTGTGGTTCATTCTAGTAAATGTGGATCAGATTCTGGTCACTGTGGTTTATTCTGGTGAATGTGGATCTGATCACTGTGGTTTATTCTGATGAGTGTGGATTTGATCACTGTGGTTTATTCTGGTGAGTGCGGATCTGATCACTGTGGTTTATTTTGGTGAGTGTGGATCTGATCACTGTGGTTTATTCTGGTGAGCGCGGATCTGATCACTGTGGTTTATTCTGGTGAGTGTGGATCTGATCACTGTGGTTTATTTTGGTGAGTGCGGATCTGATCACTGTGATGTATTCTGGTGAGTGCGGATCTGATCACTGTGGTTTATCCTGGTGAGTGTGGATCTGATCACTGTGGTTTATTCTGGTGAGTGTGGATCTGATCACTGTGGTATATTTTGGTCAGTGAGGATCAGATCACTGTTTTTTTTTCTGGTGAGTGTGGATCTGATCACTGTGATTTATTCTGGAGATTGCAGATCTGATCACTTTGGTTTATTCTGGTGAGTGTGGATCTGATCACTGTGATTTTTTCTGAAGATTTCAGATCTGATCACTTTGGTTTATTCTGGTGAGTGTGGATCTTATCACTGTGGTTTATCCTGGTGAGTGTGGATCTGATCACTGTGGTTTATTCTGGTGAGTGTGGATCTGATCACTGTGATTTATTCTGAAGATTTCAGATCTGATCACTTTGGTTTAATCTGGCGAGTGAATCTGATGACTGTGGTTTATTGTGGTCAGTGAGGATCTGATCAATGTGGTTTATTCTGGTGAGTGTGGATCTGATCACTGTGGTTTATTCCAGTGAGTGTGGATCTCATCACTGTGGTTTATTCTAGTAAATGTTTATCAGATTCTGGTCACTGTGGTTTATTATGGTCAGTGAGGATCTGATCCCTGTGGTTTATTCTGGTGAATGCTGATCTGATCACTGTGATTTATTCTGGTGAGTGTGGATCTGATCATTGTGATTTATTCTGGAGATTGCAGATCTGATCATTTTGGTTTATTCTGGTGAGTGTGGATCTGATCACTGATTTATTCTGGGGATTGCATATCTGATCACTTTGGTTTATTCTGGTGAGTGTGGATCTTATCACTGTGGTTTATCCTGGTGAGTGTGGATCTGATCACTGTGGTTTATTTTGGTGAGTGTGGATCTGATCACTGTGGTTTATTTTGGTGAGTGTGGATCTGATCACTGTGGTGTATTCTGGTGAGTGCAGATCTGATCACTGTGGTTTATTCTGGTGAGTGTGGATCTGATCACTGTGGTTTATTCTGGTGAGTGTGGATCTGATCACTGTGGTTTATTTTGGTGAGTGCGGATCTGATCACTGTGATTTATTCTGGTGAGTGCGGATCTGATCACTGTGGTTTATTCTGGTGAGTGCGGATCTGATCACTGTGGTATATTTTGGTCAGTGAGGATGAGATCACTGTTTTTTTTCTGTTGAGTGTGGATCTGATCACTGTGATTTATTCTGGAGATTGCAGATCTGATCACTTTGGTTTATTCTGGTGAGTGTGGATCTGATCACTGTGATTTATTCTGAAGATTGCAGATCTGATCACTTTGGTTTATTCTGGTGAGTGTGAATCTGATGACTGTGGTTTATTGTGGTCAGTGAGGATCTGATCAATGTGGTTTATTCTGGTGAGTGTGGATCTGATCAATGTGGTTTATTCCAGTGAGTGTGGATCTCATCACTGTGGTTTATTCTAGTAAATGTTTATCAGATTCTGGTCACTGTGGTTTATTATGGTCAGTGAGGATCTGATCACTGTGATTTATTCTGGTGAGTGTGGATCTGATCATTGTGATTTATTCTGGAGATTGCAGATCTGATCATTTTGGTTTATTCTGGTGAGTGTGGATCTGATCACTGTGATTTATTCTGGAGATTGCAGATCTGATCATTTTGGTTTATTCTGGTGAGTGTGGATCTGATCACTGTGATTTATTCTGGGGATTGCATATCTGATCACTTTGGTTTATTCTGGTGAGTGTGAATCTGATCACTGTGGTTTATCCTGGTGAGTGTGGATCTGATCACTGTGGTTTATTTTGGTGAGTGTGGATCTGATCACTGTGGTTTATTTTGGTGAGTGTGGATCTGATCACTGTGGTGTATTCTGGTGAGTGCAGATCTGATCACTGTGGTTTATTCTGGTGAGTGTGGATCTGATCACTGTGGTTTATTCTGGTGAGTGTGGATCTGATCACTGTGGTTTATTTTGGTGAGTACGGATCTGATCACTGTGATTTATTCTGGTGAGTGCGGATCTGATCACTGTGGTTTATTCTGGTGAGTGCGGATCTGATCACTGTGGTATATTTTGGTCAGTGAGGATGAGATCACTGTTTTTTTTCTGTTGAGTGTGGATCTGATCACTGTGATTTATTCTGGAGATTGCAGATCTGATCACTTTGGTTTATTCTGGTGAGTGTGGATCTGATCACTGTGATTTATTCTGAAGATTGCAGATCTGATCACTTTGGTTTATTCTGGTGAGTGTGAATCTGATGACTGTGGTTTATTGTGGTCAGTGAGGATCTGATCAATGTGGTTTATTCTGGTGAGTGTGGATCTGATCAATGTGGTTTATTCCAGTGAGTGTGGATCTCATCACTGTGGTTTATTCTAGTAAATGTTTATCAGATTCTGGTCACTGTGGTTTATTATGGTCAGTGAGGATCTGATCACTGTGATTTATTCTGGTGAGTGTGGATCTGATCATTGTGATTTATTCTGGAGATTGCAGATCTGATCATTTTGGTTTATTCTGGTGAGTGTGAATCTGATGACTGTGGTTTATTGTGGTGAGTGTGGATCTGATCACTGTGATTTATTCTGGAGATTGCAGATCTGATCACTTTGGTTTATTCTGGTGAGTGTGAATCTGATGACTGTGGTTTATTGTGGTCAGTGAGGATCTGATCAATGTGGTTTATTCTGGTGAGTGTGGATCTGATCACTGTGGTTTATTCCAGTGAGTGTGGATCTCATCACTGTGGTTTATTCTAGTAAATGTTTATCAGATTCTGGTCACTGTGGTTTATTATGGTCAGTGAGGATCTGATCCCTGTGGTTTATTCTGGTGAATGCTGATCTGATCACTGTGATTTATTCTGGTGAGTGTGGATCTGATCATTGTGATTTATTCTGGAGATTGCAGATCTGATCATTTTGGTTTATTCTGGTGAGTGTGGATCTGATCACTGTGATTTATTCTGGGGATTGCATATCTGATCACTTTGGTTTATTCTGGTGAGTGTGGATCTTATCACTGTGGTTTATCCTGGTGAGTGTGGATCTGATCACTGTGGTTTATTTTGGTGAGTGTGGATCTGATCACTGTGGTTTATTTTGGTGAGTGTGGATCTGATCACTGTGGTGTATTCTGGTGAGTGCAGATCTGATCACTGTGGTTTATTCTGGTGAGTGTGGATCTGATCACTGTGGTTTATTCTGGTGAGTGTGGATCTGATCACTGTGGTTTATTTTGGTGAGTACGGATCTGATCACTGTGATTTATTCTGGTGAGTGCGGATCTGATCACTGTGGTTTATTCTGGTGAGTGCGGATCTGATCACTGTGGTATATTTTGGTCAGTGAGGATGAGATCACTGTTTTTTTTCTGTTGAGTGTGGATCTGATCACTGTGATTTATTCTGGAGATTGCAGATCTGATCACTTTGGTTTATTCTGGTGAGTGTGGATCTGATCACTGTGATTTATTCTGAAGATTGCAGATCTGATCACTTTGGTTTATTCTGGTGAGTGTGAATCTGATGACTGTGGTTTATTGTGGTCAGTGAGGATCTGATCAATGTGGTTTATTCTGGTGAGTGTGGATCTGATCAATGTGGTTTATTCCAGTGAGTGTGGATCTCATCACTGTGGTTTATTCTAGTAAATGTTTATCAGATTCTGGTCACTGTGGTTTATTATGGTCAGTGAGGATCTGATCACTGTGATTTATTCTGGTGAGTGTGGATCTGATCATTGTGATTTATTCTGGAGATTGCAGATCTGATCATTTTGGTTTATTCTGGTGAGTGTGGATCTGATCACTGTGATTTATTCTGGAGATTGCAGATCTGATCATTTTGGTTTATTCTGGTGAGTGTGGATCTGATCACTGTGATTTATTCTGGGGATTGCATATCTGATCACTTTGGTTTATTCTGGTGAGTGTGAATCTGATCACTGTGGTTTATTCTGGTCAGTGAGGATCTGATCAATGTGGTTTATTCTGGTGAGTGCAGATCTAAACACTGGGGTTTATTCTGGTGAGTGCGGATCTGATTACTGTGGTTTATTCTGGTGAGTGCGAATCTGATTACTGTGGTTTATTCTGGTGAGTGCGGATCTGATCACTGTGGTTTATTCTGGAGAGTGTGGATCTGATCACTGTGGTTTATCAGATAAGAGAAACAAAGAAAAACATTATAAAAATGTAATATGTGTACAGTGTTACATGACTGCACAAATGTCATTAAAAATGTGACAGTGCTGAAAGCTGAAAAATTGTCCTGGCCAGAAAGGGGGTAAAGGTGTCTGGTATTGAAGGGGTTAAAGAGATATTAAAGCTTCAGATTTTTTTTTTTTTTTTGTTTCCAATATTTTTTATTAAGTTTTCAAAGAGAAAAAAAATCAGGGAGAGGGGTATACAAAGAAAAGTGGGAGTGTGGGGGGGGGGTGAGGGAAGATATGCACCCACAGTGGATTTTTTTTTAAATACCACACTCCTTGTACTAACCCGCTGTAGACAAAGGTTTTGCTGAGAATGTATTATGGTAAACAGAAAATCCTTTCGTCTTTAGAACCACTTTGACCTCCACCCCTTTATAATGTCACATTGTAATAAGTGTTGTTAGAATAATTCTCGGGGAGGGAAGTGAACGCTTCCTGATGTGTGACGGTGTAAATGTCTCTTCTCTCTATAATGTGCATAGAAGGGGCTGAGATATATTCTGCCACCTCTAGGTGTGACATGTGGTTGTCCTGTGGACTCGTCCCCCAGAAATGACCCAACCACATGATCATTTCCTCCCTATACATCCTCTATCTGTGTCATTTGCTGCATGAGAGCCCCATTCACCATGAGATCCCAGACCGCTCTACTCCTGCTCTGTGTCCTCATCAAAGCCTCATCTGGTGAGTATAGACATTCCGGGATTTTCTGGGATTCTGAAGGGGTTGTCCAATCCAGTCTTATATATACTGGGGCAGGGAGTGGCTAGTGTCTTATATATGATATGTAGCACTACCTCCGTAGGAGTTGCAGATGAATTTGGATCCCTCACTCCTGCACAGCCAGGCACACCGAATTTTCACAATCACCCAGAGACAGAGAACAGTCTGTGATTTTGTTTTTGTTATTTATTGAGGGTTGATAACTTGTATAGGGATGGGAGATTATGAGATGCCTACTTGACTTCAGCAAAACCTCAGCAAAACTTCAGGGACATTGTCACGCACCTGGTAGTGGAGCCCATTGTGCAGGGAGCGGCCTCTCGTAAGCCTCTGGCTCAGGAGCCCCTGGTAGAGTAGACAGAGGGTCAAGAGTTCAGAGGGGCACAAGCGCCTGGTAGTGAGCTGAGTAGCGGCCGGATGCGGCAGCAGGAAGATGCACCAAGGTCCTGGCAGGATGCTAGCGGCAAGCTAGAGTAGAGGTGTGGCACTTGTGGGACAGGAATCAAGCAGATGAGGCAGACCGGGTCAAACACAGGCGGGAAGATCAGAAGCCAGAGCAAAGTCCAAAGGGGTAGTCAAAGTTCAGGCTGGGTCGGTACAACAGGCGGGCAGAGAACAGAGCCAGGGACAGAGCAGGTGCGGTGGTCAGACGTAGCCGGGGTCAGGTTGCAGGCAGGAGAGGTCAGAGGAAGCCGGGTCAGGTAATCAGGATACAAACAGGTATACAGGTGCAAGATTCTCCAGGGATACGCTGTAGACTGGACAGCAAGTTGGTAAGGGGTCAGGCTGTTGGCATGCGCGCGCCAACATGCACCACCGCGCACGCGCCGGGATTGGATTTTCCTGCCATTGTCACTGATGCTGGAACACCTTCCATGACAGACATCTTCCTATATACCGTCTCCTTCACTCTCCTCCTGCACAATTATTTCCTGGCTCCAGCTGAATCACTTGAATGATCTGACAGGCTCCCGGTCAGATAAGCAATAGCCCATTACAGGTAGGAACTCCGAGCCCCTCTTTGTGTAGCACAGTTCAGTGAAACAGATTGTAACTTTTCCTCTGTGGCCACTGATCCCAGCACCACCTCTTCAGGGACTGCCAACCTCTTTCACCAACCCTCCTGGCTGTACACACATAGTCCACCCGACTCACTCTTCACCAGTCCACCCGACCGACTCTTCACCAGTCCACCCGACCGACTCTTCACCAGTCCACCCGACCGATTCTTCACCAGTCCACCCGACCGACTCTTCACCAGTCCACCCGACCGACTCTTCACCAGTCCACCCGACCGACTCTTCACCAGTCCACCCGACCTACTCTTCACCAGTCCACCCGACTGACTCTTCACCAGCCCACCCAACCGACTCTTCACCAGTCCACCCGACCGACTCTTCACCAGTCCACCCCACTCACTCTTCACCAGTCCACCCGACCGATTCTTCACCAGTCCACCCGACCGACTCTTCACCAGTCCACCCGACCGACTCTTCACCAGTCCACCCGACCTACTCTTCACCAGTCCACCCGACTGACTCTTCACCAGCCCACCCAACCGACTCTTCACCAGTCCACCCGACCGACTCTTCACCAGTCCACCCGACCGACTCTTCACCAGTCCACCCGACTCACTCTTCACCAGTCCACCCGACTGACTCTTCACCAGCCCACCCAACCGACTCTTCACCAGTCCACCCGACTGACTCTTCACCAGCCCACCTGACTGACTCTCAGGAGATCTCTTAGGGAAGGATGAAGACTTAAGCACACGATGTCTTCAAGGGAGCCCGGCTACATATGGCAGTCTTCCCCCTTTCTTAGTCTCTAACAGTGTTGCTCTACTCACTCTGTCCTCTCTTTCTCCCGTGCCTTCAGGAATGACTTCCTCCCATGTGTTATGGCAGGATCTTTTCTGCACCCGAGCCCTGACCCAAGGTAGGACACCCCCCGCCCAGACTAGGGGGCACCCCTGAGGGCCACAGACAGCCTCCTCAACCATGCATCTCCATCTTCCACCTGACTGCCCCTTGCTGGCATGGCCCATGTCTATTTATGGAGTGGTCTCAGCCCCCTGCCAGCCTACATCTGAGGATTGGCCAAGACCAAGGACTCCTCATATTTATACCCAGAGAGATGAGGAGGAGCAACAAAATATAAATATTAAAAAGATACAACAGTTTCTTGTTGTCACAGTGATGGGACATTATTCCTCCCACTGACACCAATAATGGGGCACTATTCCTCCAACTGACATCAACAATGGGGCACTATTCCTCCTACTGATACCAATGATGTTGCTCTATTCCTCCCACTGACACCAATGATGGGACACTATTCCTTCCACTGATACCAATGATGGGACACTATTCCTTCCACTGATACCAATGATGGGACACTATTCCTCCCACTGATACCAATGATGGGACACTATTCCTTCCACTGATACCAATGATGGGACACTATTCCTCCCACTGACACCAATGATGGGGCACTATTCCTCCCCCTAATGTCAAAGATGCACTGCTTACTTCCACCGATGCCAAAACAATTTCCACTGCTACTGGCCACAGTCTGACCCCCCTAAAGTCTAAAGCCCTTTGTTTAGAATGTTGGGAGACCCCTGCCCTAGACAGTAGAAGTCCGGCTCCCTGGTTTCTATTCTCTGAGACACACGTCCCTTGCCATTCGATATGTTGATGTCACACATAACTCCCGGAATGGCGTTTTTTATTGTGTGGGTTTTGAGATGTTATTGATGTGGTTTTGCACCGTCGTTATGCTCTGCCTGTATATTTGGTCTTTGTACCTCACTCAGAATGTCTTTTCATTTCTCCTCGACCCCTTGGTGTTCATCGCCATTTGTACATTCTAGTGCCGCATATAGACGGTCGGAATTTCCTACAACAAATGTTTTGAAGGGATCTTTTTGTTGGAAATTCTGACCGTGTGTAGGCGCTCCATCGAACATTTGCTGTCGGAATTTCCGGCAACAAAAATCTGAGAGCTGGTTCTCAAATTTTCTGACAACAAAACTTGTCGAAAATTCCGACCGTGTGTACACAATTCGACGCATGCTCGGAGTCATTGAACTTCATTTTTCTCGGCTCGTCGTAGTGTTGTACGTCACCGCGTTCTTGACGTTCGCAATTTCCGACAACATTTGTGTGACTGTGTGTATGCAAGACAAGTTTGAGCCAACATTCCGTCGGAAAAAAATCCACGGTTTTGTTGTCGGAATGTCCGATCGCCTGTACGCGGCAATACGCTAACTGTGTTTTTTTTTATGAAAACCTTTCTGATGAATAGGGATGAGCCCTCGGTTCGGTTCGCACCAGAACTTGCGAACAGACAAAAAAATTGTGCGAACACTGTTAATGTCTATGAGACACGAACATGAAAAATCAAAAGTGTTAATTTTAAAGGTTAATATGCAAGTTATTGTCATAAAAAGTGTTTGGGGACCCGGGTCCTGCCCCAGGAGAGTGTTTGGGGACCCGGGTCCTGCCCCAGGGGAGTGTTTGGGGACCCGGGTCCTGTCCCAGGGGAGTGTTTGGGGACCCGGGTCCTGCCCCAGGGGAGTGTTTTGGGACCCGTGTCTTGCCCCAGGGGAGTGTTTGGGGACCCGGGTCCTGGCCCAGGGGAGTGTTTGGGGACCCGGGTCCTGGCCCAGGGGAGTGTTTGGGGACTCGGGTCCTGCCCCAGGGGAGTGTTTGGGGACCGGGTCCTGACCCAGGGGAGTGTTTGGGGACCCGGGTCCTGACCCAGGGGAGTGTTTGGGAACCCGGGTCCTAGCCCAGGGGAGTGTTTGGGGACCCGGGTCCTGCCCCAGGGGAATGTTTTGGGACCCGGGTCCTGCCCCAGGGGACATGTATCAATGCAATTTTTTTTAAAAAACTGCTGTTTTTTCGGGAGCAGTGATTTTAATAATGCTTAAAGTGAAACAATAAAAATGAAATATTCCTTTACATTGCGTACCTGGGGGGTGTGTATAGTATGCCTGTAAAGTAGCGCATGTTTCCCATGTTTAGAACAGTCCCTGCACAGCAGAGCAACCATAGTGCATAATATGGTAACTGTAACGGTCAGGGGTTAACACCGTTCACGATCTCCCATTCCATCAACCCAAGACAGCTTCCGAAAACCATCCAGCAGACCCGATCCATTCCATAAGAATTTCCCCCCAGAATTACGAGACAGACGCTCAGTGTTCTGAGTCAAATGTATGAATGCTTTAATGGTTAGCTCTCAGGTTTATATACAGTTACAAGGCATGTTTCAGTAAGCACAAGAACAATCAGACTCTCCACCACCAACATCACTCAATGGGCTTCAATCACATTCTTTTAGATAATTACATAGAGGAGTTAATTATCCCCCAAACGTTACGTCTCCGACAATAAGTGATTCACCTGTATAATACACATTTCTATGTCAGACGTTTTGGCACCGATCTGACATAATTACGACAGTTGACAAGTACATTCCACACATAAAACAGTATTAGCATACATAATGAGAGATCTAGGGGCCAGGCTGTCTACCAAGCTCAAATCCACCTCACCCCAGTACAGACTCAATTAGCATATCAACAGCCTATGTTACACAGAGGAATGAGTCACTATTGACCGGTAGGGTCAGAATAAGCCAACAACTTGTAATTAGTTATTTGCAGACATTAAAGAATATATTGTGGATTACTGTCCATGCTAAAACAATCCAACATATGTCCCTTATTTCCTGGCTCAATCTGTGCCCAAAAGTGACTCCTGTTACAGGAACGCTACAACAGAAGGTAAGAGGGGACTAGAGAGAGAAGACTGAGTGGCAGAGGATCAGCAGAGCTAGGGTACCAGAGCAGGAAAAACTAGCAGATATTACACATGGTGTGCAGTGGGTTGCAATCAGGAGCAATCAGGAAAAAAAGAAAAAAACTATTGCAGCCTCACTGTGCCCATCAAATGCAGCCACTGGGCCCATCAAATGCAGCCACTGTGCCATCAATTGTCACCACTGTGCCATTGCATCAAACGCAGCCACTGTGCCATGAATTGTCACCACTGTGCCATGCCATCAAACGCAGCCACTGTGCCATGCCATCAAACGCAGCCACTGTGCCATCAATTGTCACCACTGTGCCATGCCATCAAATGCAGCCACTGTGCCATCAATTGTCACCACTTTGCCACGCCATAAAACGCAGTCACTGTGCCATGCCATTAAACACAGCCACTGTGCCATCAATTGTCACCACTGTGCCATGCCATCAAACGCAGCCACTGTGCCATCAATTGTCACCACTTTGCCACGCCATAAAACGCAGTCACTGTGCCATGCCATCAAACACAGCCACTGTGCCATCAATTGTCACCACTGTGCCATGCCATCAAACGCAGCCACTGTGCCATCAATTGTCACCACTGTGCCATGCCAAACGCACCCACTGTGCCATGCCATCAAACGCAGCCACTGTGCCAATTGTCACCACTGTACCAATTGTTGCCACTGTGCCAATTGTCGCCACTGTGCCAATTGTCACCACTGTGCCCTTTAATTGTCCCCACTGTGCCCATTGATGTCACTGTGCTCATTGTCGCCACTGTGCCCATTGATGCCACTGTGCCCATTGTCGCCCATGTGCCCTGTATAATGCCCCTCCCCCCGCCCGGCACTTACCTTTCTGGGGGTCAGCCATCCTCCTTCCACGTCCCTCAATGTCTTCTCCCGCCCTCGATTACGCTTCAGCCAATCAGGTTACCGGTAATCAGAACCGGTGAACCTGATTGTCTGTCAGTCTTTTCTAAGGAACGCACCCCCTGTACGTCCCTTAGATAAGTTTCCGGGAGCCGAGGGCTGTACTCGGAAAGCCGCTGGCTCTGATAGGCACTTCCGCACAGCCAACCAGCTGCCGTTATTCAGGTGGCCGGCGCTCACCGTCCGGCCATCTGAATAGTCGGCGGCAGCGGCCGGCAACAATAACATGGATTCATGCAATGCATGAATCTATGTTATTGTAATCAGTGGCGGTGCGAGCGCCAGAGAGGGCGATGCTCCAGTGCCCTCTATAGACGCACCGCCACTGGTTGCAATATAGTGGGAGGGGAGTGGGGACCGCAGAGAGAAGGAACAGCAAACAAGAGGATCAGCAGAACTGGGGGTTACTACTGAGCGGTGGATCAGCAAAGGTGGGGGTGCTACTGAGCTGGGGATCTGCTGAACGAGGTATTAATGAGCTAGGATAAACACTGACCCTCTTTTTCCCTGTACACACTTCCCCCTATATACACTGACCCTCTTTTACCCCTTCACACTGCCCCCCTGTATACACTGACCCTCTTTTACCCCTTCACACGGCCCCCCTGTATACACTGACCCTCTTTTCTCCTGTACACACTGCCCCCTGTATACACTGACCCTCTTTTCCCCTGTACACACTTGCCCCCTGTATACACTGACCCTCTTTTCTCCTGTACACACTGCCCCCCTGTATACACTGACCCTCTTTTCCTCTGTACACACTGCCCCCTGTATACACTGACCCTCTTTTCCCCTGTACACACTTGCCCCCTGTATACACTGACCCTCTTTTCCCCTGTATACACTGCCCCCCCCCCTGTATACACTGACCCTCTTTTCCCTTGTATACACTGCCCCCCCCCCCCTGTATACACTGACCCTCTTTTCCCCTGTATACACTGCCCCCCCTGTATACACTGACCCTCTTTTCTCTGTACACACTGCCCCCTGTATACACTGACCCTCTTTTACCCTGTGCACACTGCCCCCTGTATACACTGACCCTCTTTTCCTCTGTACACACTGCCCTCCTGTATACATTGACCCTCTTTTCACCTGTACACATTTTCAAGGGACACTAAGGGACATATCGTACTTTCTCCCCTGCAGGTGGCACTATTTGGCAGCTGGCGAGGAAGTTCTCTATGGTTTCCTGGATCACTGGAGAAGCCTGTGATACATTTGCCTATATGTCTCAGTTTACTGCTCCCTGCTAGCCAGGTTATTGATGTGCTAATGTCCCCTCACTATTTCTAAAGGTTAATTGATCTATTGTGTTGTGTGAAGGAGAGCTGGGTTTAAGTGGCTTGGGTTAATTATTCTGATTGCTTCATTGTGGTAATTATCTCTCTATATGCGGGGTCGAGCGGTCTGGTTGATGTATTCAGTACAGCTAGTGCTCAGCGTCATTGATGTCATTGTCTAAAGAAAATGTGTTTTCAGCATCGGCCCCGTCGTGTCTACCTACTCATCTGTATGGAAGCCCCAGTGTGAGGGGGGCGGAGAGTTGTCATTGTAACAGTTTTGGAAATGACATATAAGCTGTGTGTGTTATAACATTAAAGGCTGTGTTGTTCAAGCAGTAAGCTGGTCTCATGTGTGGCTTTCTGGGCGATTCCAGGGATATCCCTCCTCGTGGAATATTGGGGTGATTTTCGTTATGGGAAGAAGGGAACGTTGACGGGGATATCATACCGATACCGTCACAAAGCCTATTTAGGATCCTGGCTCCCAGGTTTGGCACGCATTTTGTGAGTGGGCAGAGTAGGGACAGTTTTGGCATTAAGGAGAGGTTCCTGACGAGGAGGGAAAGCGTAGAGATGCATATCTTTTGGACATGTCCCCGATTGGGCACTAGATGGCCATGCTGCATTCTGTGCCCTCTCAGTCCAGCTGGCATCTGCTTTTTCCACGTGGCTAGAAACTGAGTGCGCCCGGCTGGGTGGCCTTCCCACTGGTTTGTTGTGAACTGTTACTGCATTACTTCAATTCAAGTATTCTATTGCACCTCCCTGTGTGACTTATCTCCTCCGCACCACCCTGCACCCCACCTACATGCCGGTGAATCATCCAGGTCCATACGTTTTAAATGGCAGTTATTGGTAAAAAGACATTCACTGCTTTGTAAATACTCCCCATTTGGTTTCTCTAATGTTTATCTGGAGGTTTGCCGCATTCTCATTTCTACCAGAAAAAGAGGAAGGAAATCTCTAATCTCCTAGCGCATGCGCAGTCTTCACAGATGAAGCTTTCAGTAACTGCGTGTTGTGTATTCAGCCAGCAGAGGGCACTGCTCCATCTCACATAGATCTGATCTCCTACAAACCATTCTCAGTGACCCATCCTCACCTAAGCAGGACCTGGGGCTTTTTTTCTCAGTTATATTAAAGTTTATATTATATTTTCATTATAATAGTTCAGGGCAGTGCTGGGACAAGGCCACCTAGAGCCCAGGGCACACATACTAAACTGCGCCCCCTTCAAGATGTATGAGAATTATGTGTCAGGAAAAATCACCCCCCCCCCCCCCACAAAAAAAAGAAAGAAAAATTGAGCAGTAATCTGCATGCTTCCTCCCTAATTATAAATGCCCCTCCCCCCAATATAAATCTGCCCCTTGCTGAAATTCTCTCTTTACCAGCACAAATAAGCCCACCCCCTAATTTCCCCTCCTAGAACAAATCTTACCCCCAGCCACCCTCCAAATTCCCCCTTCCAACACAAACCCCCCCCCCCCAATCTCCTCAAGGTGCCCCCCCCACTTCACATGATATCACAGTGCCCAGGGTAGCCACCTATTTAGCCCACCCATTGCCTGGGCCCTGAATCTGATTCATGTTCTCCATCCCAGGGCCCCATGACTGGGGCAGACGGATGCTGGTTGAGTCCCGTCTGGAAGTGGAAAACTTCCTAGGATTGGCGAGAGGTGTTTGCAGAGTGGGGGTATGTCTGCCAGCAAAAGGGCCCCTGTGCGATGCACAGACGATCTTCTGAGGGGATATGTTCACTCTGCAAGGACATTATCGGTTATAGGCGGATGTGCGCTCTTGTCTCTGCTGTGTCTGATCAGCACAGGCCGGGACTCGTAGGCCCGGATTCAGAAAGGACTTACGCCAACGTATCTTCTGATACGCCGCATAAGTCCATGGATGTGCCGTCGTATCTATGCGCCTGATTCAGAAAACGAGATACGCCTGAATTTTGGCTTGATCCGACCAATGTTAGTCTCCTACGCTGTCGTATCTTGGGCGCATATTTACGCTGGCCGCAAGGGGCGCTTCCATTGATTTACGCTTTGAATATGTAAATGACCGAGATACGCCGATTCACAAACGTACTTGCGCCCGTCGCTGTAATCTACGCCGTTTACGTAAGGCGTACGTCCGGCGTCAAGTTAAGCCTCATAAAGCAGGGGTAAGTCATGTTAGGGTATAGACGTCGGAACAGCCTTCGTATTTTACGTCGTTTACAAAAGTCGTACGTGAATGGGGCTGGGCGTAGGTTACGTTCACGTCGTAGGCATTGAGCCGTCATATCTTAAGGAGTATATGCGATGTGATTCTGAGCATTCGCGCGCATGCGCCGTTTGTTCGGTCCTTCATTTACATGGGGTCACGGTTCATTTAAATGAATCACGCCCACCGTCCAGTTACTTTGAATTACGCGGGCTTACGCCGGCCAATTTACGTTACGCCGGCGCAAGTTTGGGAGCGAGTGCTTTGTGAATACTGCTCTTGCCTCTCAGAGTTACGTCGGCGTAGCGTATATGAGATGCGCTACGCCGGCGCAAAGATGCGCCGCTCTACGTGAATCCAGACCATAGTGTACACCTGCAGATAGCCTCCCATCCCCAGGAACGGTAGTATAATCCAGGTATGCGTTTGTTCTCTGGAACAACGTAGGATAAGGATTCATAACCAGCGGTAAATACAGGAGTCTTTGAGTTGTTATGGTCAGAGACAGAGTTCATGTTTGTTAGCCATGCGGCTTCCTTTGTTTAGTTGAACAACATGGCTTCCGGGTAAGGCATACACCCTGTCTCTGCTCAGACACGCCCATAAGACTTCTTTAACCATTATTCATTGGTTGTTTGTATTAACTCATCCTGTTGGAAGGATTTCCTGTTAGGTAATTTCCTGTGTGAAGGTCATTTCCTGTGATGTCACTTCCCATGGTGGAAGCGATTGGCTGTTGGAGTCATCACTTCCTGTTTGTGATTTCTTTTGTCGTCTCTGAATAAAAAGCCAAGCACATTGCTCGCTGGGACTGTCAGACTGATGGAGCTGAGAATGTAAACTGTGGTGACGTCTGTTTACTTGGGAATATACAGGAAATGGAGTGATAGGTAAGATGCATTATAACATTATACGAAATATGTGCTTATTAGCACACGATATATGGTGTGCGCTCAGCGTACAGCTAAGTTTCCCTGACAGTGCACTACTCCATCTCTGAGCATGAAGGAGATGGGAGGAACCCGTGGCCAGCTTGGCAAATCAGGGCTGCTTACACATGGACGGGGGACCAGTGTCCTCTGATCCAGGACCATAATGTTGGTAGGTACTATGGCCCGGATTCACAAAGCACTTGCGCCGACGTATCTCGAGATGCGCCGCGTAAGTGCAAATATCGTATCTGTGCGCCTGACTCAGAAACTAAGATACGCCTGAAAATAGGCTTCATCCGGCCGACGTAACTTGCCTACGCCGGCGTAGAGTGGGCGCATATTTACGTTGGTCGTATTTGGCGCTCCCATTGATTTTCTATTCACATATGCAAATGAGGGAGATACGCAGATTCACGAACGTACGTCCGTCTGACGCAGTGTGCGTAAAGTCATACGTCCGGCGCAAAGTTATGTCTCATAAAGGAGGTGTAACTCAGCAGCATCCATGCAAAGGGAACACAAGCTGGCGTATTTTACGTAGTTTACGTTGAAGTGAATAGGGCTGGGCGTAGGTTACGTTCACGTCGTAGGCAGTGATCCGGCATATCTTAGGCAGTTGTTCCGACGTGATTGTGAGCATGCGCACTTAAATGCACCCATGGGGCGGCGCATGGGCAGTTGGTGATACGTATCTGTCTGGCGCTCGGCCCATCATTTGCATGGGGTCACGCCTCATTAGCATGGCTCACGCCCACTTCCACTTACGCCGACTTACGCCTGAGAAACACAGCGCAGATTTGAGAGGAAGTGCTTTGTGAATTCAGTGCTTGCCTCTCTGCGCTGCGTCGGTGTAGCGTAAAGGAGATACGCTACGGCGGCATAAATATGCACCAGTGTCTGTGAATCCGGGCCCTTATGCAATTTCGTGCTCCTCCCCAGTTCATTTTGTTACAACAATAAAATAAGACTCCGCCGAGCAATGAAGAATGGTGTCAGAGTGAAGTCTGGGTATGACTGGGAATGTTTCTATAGATCACTGACCTTGCCCTTCTGTATTTCCAGCCGATTCCCAGGACTTATACGCTGCTGTCGGAGAGAAGATGGTGATCCCTCTGGAGACGAGGCAAGATAGTACGAGTGGACATTTCTGTAATAAATATATATGGAGATATCGGCCATCCGCCGATCAATATCTGCAGCACATCGCAGGGGTGAGCGATATCTGCCAGAAGACGGACTGCAAGAGGTCTGACTGTTCCCTGTCCAGTAACGGGAGTCTGATTCTCCATCGTGTCACCCACCGGGACTCCGGACTCTATACCATCATCACTTACCATCTGAATAATAATAGAAATACTGAGAAACAATATCAGCTCCACGTATTAGGTGAGTGCACATCCAGATGTCTGCTGATTCTGGATCCACCCCAATAGAAGATAAATTATAGAACCGAGCCGTCCCCCCTTTACTGTAGCCATGCTGGGTTTATATCCAGCTATAGTACTCCTACCCCTGAAGGAGCCGCTGGAATATGCCCAGGTTCTTTTTTTTCCAGCAGCCAGGCACATGGTCACAGCCACTCTTCTGCTCAATAACCATTCTCGGGGTTTCCTTTTTCGGAAAACGTGGATAGGGTTGGGTGGGATACTCCTAAAAAAGAACTATGTACAGGTTGAGGACAATGAACTCCCTTCTGTAGGATTGAAGCAGAAGTCCTTGCATATAGCCAGGGTATTTTTTTCTCAAACAATAGGTGCTGGAACTCAACCATGACCCCCCAAAACCCCTCCCCCACACACACCCTCCAAATCACATCAAGTAGTGGGTGTGGTCAGATTTCACAAACAGTTGGAGGGTCTTAAAGGCGCATTAAATACCAGGATTGCATTACATACAGAGTGCAGAGTTCAGGGGGGTTACACACAGAGTGCAGAGCTGTTACTTGTAAACACAGAAACCGGACTTGTGTGTTTACAAGTGATTGTGGTGAGCAGGCACCAAAGGGTCTGATCCAGAGGTGGTAAAAATGAGTTCCACCAAGTTCCACCTGAAAAAAAGCCCTGCATATAGCAAACTGTAGACTTGGCTTTGTAGTAGAAGCAGTTTGTCAGGTCACCTGAGAGGCCAGGTGACAGATGCACGCCATTGGGGTCAGGAGTGCACCGCTAAAGTAGTGGACCTTACGGATGACTACCAAGGATGGGGCTTTGGGTGGTTCAGGCAAGCAGATCCTCTGGAGCACTGACACGGATCACACTGGGAGCTGGAGCATGAGATTCCCCAGGGCGCGGAGTCTAAGAGCCACCCAGTGTTCACCAGAGCCCTTAGTGGCTGGATGGACTTCGCTGCAACTGGCTCCAGGTCGCGGCCCCCAGGGTCTCCCTGCTCACGCTCACAGTAGGCTACTGGAGGATAGAGAGGAAGCGGCAGACCAGGACAACAAGGGATAGTCAGGAGAAAAGCCAAAAGAGCAACGAGCCGACAGGGGTAGTCAAAGAACATGCCAAAGATCAGGGTATGAAGCAGACAAGGATAGTCAAGAACAAGCCAAGGAAGGTAAGCAGACTCAGACATAGAACACATGGCAAGAAGCACACAGGAAGCCAAACACACAATATTGATCAGCAAGGCTGGCTTGCAATGCACAGGATAATATTTAGAGGCTGCGGTGGAGTCATGCTTGAGGGAAGATTAAGCAGACAGGTGAGAGAGTGCAGGCTCTAAGGCTGATACACAACCAGAGGTAAGCAGACAGACAGTATTACTGCAGATGCATGACAGTTTCTATCACACAAGCTTCTATAGAGCAATCAGAGCAAACTCCCTTCACAGAGAACTAGATAGACTGAGCTCTTCAGGATATGAGCTGATGTCCCCTTTAGACAAACACACAGCTGACTCTCCAGCACAAGAAGGGTGGCTGCAGACCAAAAGTCTCTAGGATATTTCACAGCAGTCTGGCAGAATGGCAGCAAATGGCAGCATTGCCCAGAGGGCAGCCAACCCTCCAGGGTGGGCTTTCCCTCTCCAAGCAAAGACCCAGAATTCCTGTGTCTTAGAGTATTGTCAGGTCACCTGTGGCCAGGTGACTAGTGCACCCAGTTGGGGTCAGGGGTGCACCACAGGCACAGGGTAGTGAACCCTATAGCCTACTTCTGCTATCACAGAAGAAGCGTGAACCCAAGATCACCCAGGGCGCGGAGTCTAAGACCCAGGTGTGTTCACCAGAGCCTCTAGTGGTGAGGATGGCCTTCGCCGCAGCTGGATCCAGGTCGCGACCCCTGGGATCCCCTAGGTCACGCTCCGCAGAGAGAGAGGGGAAGCAGCAAGCAGGACAAACGGTAGTGATGGGTAAACCGAGGTCAGGGCAACAGGCAGACTAGGGAAACCGAGGGACAGGCAAAAGGTCAAGGGCACAGGCAAACAGGAGAAGTCAGGGACGAGCCAAAAATGGTACACAGGAAGATAATCGTAGCACATTGCAGACAGGAACTTAAGCAAACAACACTGTTGAACAGCACTGCAGGCCTGTAGTGCAACAGTTAATATAGACTTCCTGGGATGGCCTGAGTGGGGCCATACAGGAAGGAGAGGAAATAAGAAGGTAACCAGAACAGAGTCAGGCTTTTGATATTCATAAAAATCTCCTTGTGGGTGGCATTGTTAGAATATTGACTCCTGGGCCTGAGAATGTGCATTTCAGGGATTATTTAATGTTACCTGGTTGTTGGCTGTTTCTAGCTTCCTATAGACAAGGAAAAAGTGAAGTTGTATATAAATGAACCCGGTAAAAACAGGGAGCCATCCCTCTCAGAAGCAAATGTGAGCTTCAGGGTTGGTGCACATCCTCTATGGTATATGGTGGCTGTGCTACAGGAGCAACTAAACACATATACAGTGGAACCTCGGATTGCGAGTAACGCGGTTAATGAGCGTTTTGCAATACGAGCATTTTGTATTTATAAAAATCCTAACTCGGTTTGCGACTGTTGTCTGGCAAAACGAGCAGGATTCAGGCCAAAGCGGTGTGCAGTACCACTTTTGGCCTGAGGTGGGGGGCGCCGGAGCCGAACGGCGACGATCATCGCCATTCAGAAATGCACGGAAAGGCCCGAGGACAGTTCGGCTGACCTCGGCAAACCTTGTAAAGACTCCGTTCACAAGCCTTTCCGAGGTTTGCCGGAGTCTTTCCGAGGTTTGCCAAACTGTCCTTGGGCCTTTCCGGCCGTTTGCGAGGCTCTCCGGCGCCCCCCACCTCTGGTCGCATGCGGTATTGCATACCATTGAAGTCAATGCGGAACAAATTATTTTTGTTTCCATTGACTTCAATGAGTAAACTCGCTTTTTATATGCGAGTACTTTGGATTACAAGCATTTTCCCGGATTGTGTTCGTTATCCAAGATTCCACTATAAACACAAATATTCACGCAAGATCTGGCAGCAGCTGGATTTCCCATTACAATGTTCATGTTGGCCAAGGCTGGAGGACCAGCAACACAACTTCACACTTTTTGACACTCTCGCTTAGCTCTCCATGATGAAATGTGACTCACAATGATCCAATTTACAGAATTCTCCCCCAGGTTTCAGCCCAGCTGAACCTCAATCTTACATGGCATTTATGACTTTTGTTAACTCATGGCATTTCTTTTACTTTATTTAATTGACTCTTCTCTTTTTCTCCCTCCTTGTTCTCCTTTTTCCTTGATCTTTCCCTCCATCTCTTCCTCTCAGATGTTGTATCGGATCCTGTTGTGAAGCTCCAATGTCTCTCCAATGTCAGTCTTTTGGTCACATGTGCTGTGGAGAAAGGGACAAAACCCCAAATCCTTCTGACCATCAATAGAGAAGAGTTTGGGGAGTCTGAAATGGGTCTTATCAACGTGACAACGTCATCACCTCCTCCCTGGAACATTAGCTGCTCTGCAAACAACAAGGCCAGCCAGAAGATGACCAATGTCTTCCCCAAGTCCTGTCAAGGTGAGTAGAACATGTCCAACATCTGACATAGCCATAGATTTAGATCCCTTGACTGGCCTACCATCTGTGGACCTTATCAGAAATGAAGATTCCTCAGACCAGGCTACATTCGTCCAGTCTGTCTGGTTGTGGTGATCCGGTGCCCACTGCAGCCTCAGCTTCCTCTTCTCAACCCAACATGTCATGGTCTTCTGCTATAGTAGCCCATCCACCTCAAGGTTCCACGTATTGTACATTCTGTTCACCACAATTGTAAAGATCGGTTATCTGAGTTACCAGAGCATTTCTGTCACCTTCAACCAGACTGACCATTCTCCTCTGACCTCTCTCATCAGCATGGTGTTTCTACCCACAGAACTGACTCTCACAAGAGGTTTTATTTATACTATTCTAGAAAACTCTAGAGCAGCCTATTTACCCCAGAGGAACCCTTAAAATAGTCTTCAGGGCTGCTAAAACCACACCCTTATATTGGTGGCCAATGGGAACAATGCCCAATGAAAAAATAGCTGCGCAACTAATGTGAATACTATAGTAGTGTTAGTACAAAGTAAAATAAAACAAATCTTTCGCCCATACATGAGATATTAGATTGATAGTGAAAATAATTAAACATGTGAGAGTCTATTATTCAAACAACAAAATGTACATCTGATGGTAATTTGATAGTAGAAAATTCCTTTTCCCATTCAAGCAGATAGTGACATCATAATTGCATGAACCTCAGAAAAGTGCATGGATAGACAGGACACCTCCACCTCTCAATCACACTGCCCCTTACCAGAAGGGAAGATCCCAACTAGAGATCTTCTGACAGAAGATGGCTTACTCCCCAGCCAGGGGGTTATGTGGCAGGATATCCAAGAGCCAAAAACTTCTCCCACTTCTCCCACAGTGATTCGTGAATGGCGCTGGACGCCATTCACGTTCACTTTGAAGCAAATGACGTCCTTGCGACGTCATTTGCCGCAATGCACGTCGGGAAAGTTTCCCGACGGAGCATGCGCTGTACGCTCGGCGCGGGAGCGCGCCTAATTTAAATGATTCCCGCCCCCGGCGGGATCATTTAACTTGCGCGCGCTTATGCCGGGCAAATTTGTCGGCGCGCCCTCGCAGTTCACGGAGCTACTGCTCCGTGAATCGAGGGCAGCGCAAAATATTTGCAGGGGGCGCAGGGCAAAATCGAGGGCAGCGCAAAATCGAGGGCAGCGCAAAATATTTGCGGGGGCGCAGGGCAAAATCGTTGCCCTGCTCCCCCGCAAATATCGCGCAAATGTACCTGAATCTGGGCCACTGTGTCCCGGAGTGAACGGGTTGTGCTAGCCGGCCGGCTATAATTTCACTGCAAATTTTATCTACATTCTTGTAAGTGTGATTTTAATCTTTTTAATAAATTGTTATATGGGTTCACACTATGTAGCCTTTTTCTTCTCCATATTGGTTTCTATCAACATTGGTTACCGGTCCACTGTGGGAGAAGTTTTTGGCTCTTGGATATCCTGCCACGTAACCCCCTGGCTGGGGAGTAAGCCATCTGCTGTCAGAAGGGTGGATATGGTAGAATGGCCAGTGGGCGGATATGGTGGAATGGCTAGTGGACGGATATGGTGGAATGGCCAGTGGGAGGATATGGTGGAATGGCCAGTGGGCGGATATAGTGGAATGGCCAGTGGGCGGATATAGTGGAATGGCCAGTGGGCGGATATAGTGGAATGGCCAGTGGGTGGATATAGTGGAATGGCCAGTGGGGGGATATGGTAGAATGGCCAGTGGGCGGATATGGTGGAAAGGGCAGTGGGCGGATATGGTGGAATTGCCAGTGGGCGGATATGGTGGAATGGCCAGTGGGCGGATATGGTGGAATGGCCAGTGGGCGGATATGGTGGAATGGCCAGTGGGCGGATATAGTGGAATGGCCAGTGGGCGGATATGGTGGAATGGCCAGTGGGCGGATATGGTGGAATGGCCAGTGGGCGGATATGGTGGAATGGCCAGTGGGCGGATATGGTGGAATGGCCAGTGGGCGGATATGGTGGAATGGCCAGTGGGCGGATATGGTGGAATGGCCAGTGGGTGGATATGGTGGAATGGCCAGTGGGCGGATATGGTGGAATGGCCAGTGGGCGGATATGGTGGAATGGCCAGTGGGCGGATATGGTGGAATGGCCAGTGGGCGGATATGGTGGAATGGCCAGTGGGCGGATATGGTGGAATGGCCAGTGGGCGGATATGGTGGAATGACCAGTGGGTGGATATGGTGGAATGGCCAGTGGGCGGATATGGTGGAATGGCCAGTGGGCGGATATGGTGGAATGGCCAGTGGGAGGATATGGTGGAATGGCCAGTGGGTGGATATGGTGGAATGGCCAGTGGGTGGATATGGTGGAATGGCCAGTGGGCGGATATGGTGGAATGGCCAGTGGGTGGATATGGTGGAAGGGCCAGTGGGTGGATATGGTGGAAGGGCCAGTGGGTGGATATGGTGGAATGGCCAGTGGGAGGATATGGTGGAATGGCCAGTGGGTGGATATGGTGGAATGGCCAGTGGGCGGATATGGTGGAATGGCCAGTGGGCGGATATGGTGGAATGGCCAGTGGGCGGATATGGTGGAATGGCCAGTGGGCGGATATGGTGGAATGGCCAGTGGGCGGATATGGTGGAATGGCCAGTGGGTGGATATGGTGGAATGGCCAGTGGGCGGATATGGTGGAATGGCCAGTGGGTGGATATGGTGGAATGGCCAGTGGGTGGATATGGTGGAATGGTCAGTGGACGGATATGGTGGAATGGCCAGTGGGCGGATATGGTGGAATGGCCAGTGGGCGGATATGGTGGAATGGCCAGTGGGCGGATATGGTGGAATGGCCAGTGGACGGATATGGTGGAATGGCCAGTGGGCGGATATGGTGGAATGGCCAGTGGGCGGATATGGTGGAATGGCCAGTGGGCGGATATGGTGGAATGGCCAGTGGGTGGATATGGTGGAATGGCCAGTGGGCGGATATGGTGGAATGGCCAGTGGGTGGATATGGTGGAATGGCCAGTGGGAGGATATGGTGGAATGGCCAGTGGGCGGATGTGGTGGAATGGCCAGTGGGCGGATATGGTGGAATGGCCAGTGGGCGGATATGGTGGAATGGCCAGTGGGTGGATATGGTGGAATGGCCAGTGGGTGGATATGGTGGAATGGCCAGTGGGTGGATATGGTGGAATGGCCAGTGGGAGGATATGGTGGAATGACCAGTGGGCGGATATGGTGGAATGGCCAGTGGGCGGATATGGTGGAATGGCCAGTGGGTGGATATGGTAGAATGGCCAGTGGGCGGGCCATGGGGAATGTTGGTGGTCCTTCTGTCTCTGGAATGTAAGGACCCGTGCCTCCACATTGGTGTTCATTGTTGTACATGTTCTTTTATTTTCGGATGTACGTGAAAACGAAAACGGAGTTCTTGTAATTGCTGGTTCCTGTTTTCTATAAAAAAGCCTGTATAAAGGAAACTCTGAGTTGCCTTGGGTTCCCTTGCAACCTCTACCATACAGCAAGTACCCACCACATCTGTCCTGGGCAAGTGCTTCATTACTGATCCATAGGCGTGCGCACAGGGTGTGCCGGATGTGCCCAGGCACACCCTAATCTCCCGGTGCAGCACAGATTACCCCTACTGCCCTGGATCCCCCTCTTTCCCTCTGCAGCACCCCCGGGTTCCCTCCTCTCCTCTCGGCTGTTGCTGCGGGGATGTTTTAGGATGAGTGAGGGAAGGGGCTGATAAATATGTATTTATCAGCCTCTTCCCTTACTGAATGAACATAGTGAGTTATCGGTAGTGTGTGTTTGAGCTTTGGGGTGTTTGAGCTTTGGGGTGCACACCTATGACTGACCTTTCCAGAAAATACCAGTTCCCTGGTTGTCATGCTGATTCAATGGGTTTAGTACATTCCACTAGACATGTGCAATTCCTTTAGTTTCTAATTATTTTTTTAACCAATTTTGACAAATTCGCTAATTCCTAAATTTCCGAATTTTTAAATTTCCTAAATTTCCGAATTTTTAAATTTCCTAAATTTCCGAATTTTTTAATTTCTGAAATTTCCGAAAATTGAAAAATTTTCGAAAATTGAAAATTTCGAAGATATGAAAATGCAAAATTTGAAAATCTGAAAATTTGAAAGTCTAAAATCCGAAAATGGGAAATTTGTAAATTTGAATTTCTGAATTTTCCCATTTCTGAAATATTTTTTTTTCTTCATTTCATAAATTTTTGCTTTTTTTTTTCGGAAAATTTGAACATTTGGAAATTCAGAAATTCGGGAAATTAAAAAATTCTGAATACCAAATTGCTGAATTTCCGAAAAAAGCAAAAAAACTAATGAAACAAAAACAATGAATTTTTCGGCAGTGCACATGTCTACTTTCTATGTCACTGATAAAGAACAACTATAAAGATCACTCCGGTTCCCTGACCGGTCCGCCCCCTTTCTCCTGCCACCTATCACCATAGATAGATTCGTGCATTGCATGAATCTATCTATGGTCGCCGCCCCCTATTCAGGTGTCCGGCCTCTTTTCGGGCACCGGGCATCTGAATTACAGCGGCGGGGGTATTTTTTGGAAGCACCTGAGGCTCTAATAGGTGTCCAAAAAGGTGAACAGTGGGCGCCATGCTGGGTGCTCGCTGTTCACTCAGCGTTGTGTTAGTAGAGCGAATGTTCATGAACCCGCCTCTCAGCCAATCAGGTGCTCGGGTCTGTTACCTGTAACATGATTGGCTGAAACGACAGGCACTGTGATTGGACGCCTATCAGGCGTCCAATCATAGCAGAGGATGGGAAGAGAGGACGGGAGAAGACATCGAGGAGCGTGGAGGACATCGCCGCCGTGACCAGCTGCCCCACCGAGACAGGTAAGTCCCGGGCGGGCGGGGGATGCACACTGACAGCAATTGATGGGCACATTAGCTGCATTTGACATCACAGTTGTGGCAATTTATGGGTACAGTTGCCGCATTTGATGGCACGGTGGCTTCAATTGATGGCACAGTGGCGGCAATTGAAGGGCACAGTGGCTGCATTTGATGGCACAGTGGCTGCGTTTGATGGGCACAGTAGCTGCAATTGATGGGGTTTTTTTCAGTTTGCGCCCCCCAAAAATGTAAAGCACCAGCCGCCACTGACAGAGTATTGTCGGGGGATGGTCATCCTTTAGAAGGGTCCAGCGGTAATGCAGTCCTTGCCAGGTCTTACCAATAGCAGTAATATGAATTCTCTCCAGTGAAGGATCCAATTTTAGATCTGTCTCTCTGTCTCCGCAGACGCTCTCTTGGACCCAGGTCTGGAGTTTTCCTGCCATGTGAATGGTTCTGTGACCATCTCCTGTGTGGTGGAGTCGGGGGCAGACGCTTTGTACTCCTGGACTGTAGGTGGGCAGCCCCTGCAGAGCGACACCAACTCTTCATGGCAGGTCAGAGGGAATCACATCACAGGGGACGCCAACTCTCCACGGAACGTCAGCTGCTTGGCCCGGAATGTCTTCGATCAGGTGTGGACTCCCCAGCAGGTGGTTCACTGCCCAGGTGAGAGGTCTTGGACTCATTTTATATGGATGGTGATGTTCAGGAAAGGGCAGCGAGGGATCAGTGGGAGGGTTGGCCAAGGGTGTATGGTCTTTCAGGAGAATCATGCCAAAACTTTTTATTGTTGACCATGCCGGGCTGGTGTCACCCGGTGTGGTAAAACAAGGTGTTACCCCCCCACCCACCAACTATAGTTGCCCCTCAGTACAGACCCCCCCTCCATCAGTGCAGACCCCCCCTCACGATAAACCACCCTCCTCCATTAGAGCAGACCCCCCGGGGATAAACGAACCACCACCATCAGTGCAGACCTGCTCAGGTTAACCCCCCCAATAAGTGCAGACCCCCCTCATGCACCTGGGCAACAGGCAGAGAAGGCATCCGTGTGCAGCCGCCTGGAGGGTTTCTTGCTCAGACTGTCACTCTCTGGGTGCCATGCCTATGTATAGGGAAAGGAGGGAGTTGCAGTGGCAGGGAGAGTGAAGAGTCTCACTCTGGCAGGAATAGCGTGGCACCAGTACCCTGCAGCTGAAGAGTAGTGTTGAGCAGAATACGCCATATTCGATTTCGCGATATATCACGAATATATAGCCGAATATTCGAGAAATATTCGCTAAATTCGAATATTCGTGATATTTTATCGAAATGAAATTTTTGCGAAATTTCGCTATTGCGAATGCGAAAATAATTGCGAAATTTCGACAACAGCGGAAGGAGCACTCTGATTGGCTCAGAATATTTGTGATATTTTGCACTCTGATTGGCTCAGAATATTCGTGATATTGTATCGAAATTTCGCAAAATGCGAATGCGATATTGATGGCGAAATTTCGGAAGGAGCACTCTGATTGGCTCAGAATATTCGTGATATTTTACAATACAAAATAATTGCGAAATTTCGACAAATGCGGAAGGAGCACTCTGATTGGCTCAGAATATTCGTGATATTTTACAATACAAAATAATTGCGAATATTCGGCAAATGCGGAAGGAGCACTCTGATTGGCTCAGAATATTTGTGATATTTTACAATAGAAAATAAAAAGTGTTTTGCATTGGTGGTGATTCTTTACTCTATCCATCTGTCACAGCCGTTTGTCAATCAAACACCTTGAAGATTGAACACGTTCATGCTGCATGCTCTGGACTTTTTTTCACTTCACATATCAAAGACATTTTTATGAAAGATTATTTTTCTATTATTGGGACTATATTTCTTTATATATTTGTTTCACTGTGTATTTCACAAGTTATTTGCGCTTGCTTATTTTATAATTTGCCCACATGTCTTGTCACTAGACATATTTGTTATTCTTGTAGAGCGACTCCATTTTCTGTCTTGTATTAATTTATGTTGTATAACATTTTTGAGTTGCTGCTGTATTCTCCCCTTTTTTTAAGGTATGCGCAATTTTTTCCTTCTTACAAAAAAAAATAATATCAAACATACAAATATTCATAACAGGAACATACACAAAGCCCCCCCTCTTTTGCATCAGAGACAATCAGAGTTCTCCTACCACAGTTATCGAAAATTCGCAATCATTTTCGCATTCGCAATAGCGAAAAATCACAATTTTTTTTTTTCAATTTGGCAACATAAAAGGATCGCCTCAGCTTAGCTACTCGGCCCAGGGTCTCTAATCATACCAGCAATGCTTTTAGACGTCGATAGGATGTGATCTGTTTTAAAAATAAAATTGAAAAAATGCGAATATTCGGAATAGCGAATATTCACCGCGAAATTCGAATATATCGCGAATACTCGAATATGCCATTTTCGAGCCGAATATTCGCAATACGAATATTCGTGAGCAACACTACTGAAGAGCCCTGCTTCCAGGACCCTCCGCCGCAGTCTGGGTGGTATCACCCCTGTAAATGGGGGTCATCCAGGTGCGGGCCGCCCCCCTGACAATAACTTGCATATTAACCTTTAAAATTCACACTTTGGATTTTTCACGTCCGTGTCCCAAAGACTTTAATGGTGTTCAAACAAATTTTTGCCTGTTCACATGTTCTGCTGCGAACCTAACCGAGGGGGGTGGGGGGGGTTCGGCTCATCCCTAGTGGCCATGATAGGAGTGTACAGGATCCGGGGGGAAGGGCCTAATTATAATGTCCTCCTGTGTCTTACAGATCCAGAGAAGAAGTTGGGAGTCGCTAAGCTCTGTGTGAAGGTGGTTCTCTGTGTCATGTACAATTCCCTGCTGGTACATAGCCTATGGGAGATAAGGAAGATAAGGAAGGCCAATCAGTGAAGACTCAACACAGCGTATGGGAGATAAGGAAGGTGGCTGCAGCCAATCAGTGAAGACTCAGCATATTCTGTGCGCCATCTCTCTCCATCCCGCCACCATACGCCATGGCATCCCTCTTCCCTGCATCATGTGCCAAGCCTGGAGACACTTTACTTCCGAGTTATTCCATGTACCATTGTGATTTGTATACAGGGAAGCCATCACACATTTTGGGGCCCCTTACACAGCTTTAGGCAGGGCCCCTCTGGATCAGAGAACTTGGGGGGGGGAGGGTGCTGACGGAAAAAAACAAGTATAATATCTTCTCCTGACGCAAGATAATAAGGGGGGGCCCTGGGGACCATCAGGCATTACAGGTGTAATGTAAAAAAAATGGGAGGGGTCCACAGTCGGGCCCCTTACAGGTGTGATGCAAAAAAAAAAAATGGGAGGGGGGCCAGCCAGGCCCCTGGGGACCATCGGGCCCCTTACAGGTGTGATGCCTGTACCCCCCTGATCGCGGCCCTGTTTGTATATGTTTTATTTATTATGGACAGGACCATAGGCGTGCGCAGGGGGTGTGCCGGGTGTGCCTGGGCACACCCTAATCACCCGGTGCATGCAGCGCAAATTCCCACAAAGCTTCTAAAAAAAAAATGAAAAAATAATAAAAATAAAAAATGTAAAAAATAATACAAAAAGAAAATAATAAAAAGAAAAACTGACACCATACACTTCTTCTACTACATTTTAAAATGTTTACATTTATTTAGAGTGTGTGTATATATTGTGTGTATATATATATACACACACGCATGTGTGTTTGCATTTTGGGGTGCACACTCTAATGCAATAGGCTGCGCACACCTATGGACTCAGAACACATAAATACATTGTTACACAGTATGTATCTTTTTAGGTTTCCCAGGCTCTCTTTAGCTGCTTTGCTGAAAAAGCTTGTTGTTTAGAATTTTGTGTCATTAATAAATTAAAGTGAAAGCGTTAGTTAGAATGGAAGATCTCCTCCCTCAGCTTTGTCCCCTGTATTCTGTCACTGTAGTCTCCCATCGCCAACTGTCCTCCCGAGAAAGCTCCTTCCATGGCCATCATGGTGATCCTACAGCTTCCATACTTCCCTATTCGCTCCCCCGTACATCTGTGTAGATCAAGGGCCAGATTCACAAAGGACTTACGACGGCGTATCTCCATGTACGCCGTCGTAAGTCCGAAAGTGTGCCGTCGTATCTATGCGACTGATTCATAGAATCAGTTACGCTTGAATTCGGCCAAGATACGACTGACGTAAGTCTCTTACGTCGTCGTATCTTAGGTGCATATTTACGCTGGCCGCTAGGTGGCGCTTCCGTATATCTCCGCGTCCAATATGCAAATGAGCTAGATACCCTGATTCACAAACGTACTTGCGCCCGGCGTATTAATATACGCTGTTTACGTAAGGTGTACGACCGGCGTAACTTTACCCCTCATAAAGCAGGGGTAAGTCATGTTACGGTATGGACATCGGAAACGTCGGAACAGCGTCGTATTTTATGTCGTTTGCGTAAGTCGTACGTGAATGGGGATGGGCGTAGGTTACGTTCACGTGGACTAAGCATTGAGCCGGCGTAATTTACAGAGAAAATTCAACGTGATACTGAGCATGCGCGCGCATGCGCCGTTCGTTAGGCGCGTCATTTACGTGGGGTCACGCTTCATTTCCATACAACACACCCCCTACCTGCCTACTTTGAATTACGCGGGCTTACGCCGGCCCATTTACACTACGCCGCCGCAACTTACAGAGCAAGTGCTTTGTGAATACTGCACTTGCCTGTCTAAGTTGCGGCGGCGTAGCGTAAATAGGATACGTTACGCCCAACTAAAGATACGCCATTGTATCTGAATCTGGCCCCAAGAGTTTTACTTTACTGTTCACTGGCCACATGCTTGTTTCGGGTCAGTGATTCAGAAAACCATTAAAGTCAGAGACAACCGGGAGGAACGAACAACTTCATAAGACCAGCAATGTCTCCCTTCATATTTCTTCTTTCCATGGAGCCGTTATTACATTTTACTAATGTGATTGTAATGTGATATAAAAATAAATATAAGTTACAGTGTTACCCTGTGTGTGCCCTTCATCACTAGAAGCCTTCCTGTATATATATATAGACTATGGCCCGGATTCACAAAGCACTTACGTATCTCGAGATACGCCGCGTAAGTGTAAATATCCGCCGTCGTATCTGTGCGCCGTGCCCACAAAACTAGATACGCCTGAAAATAGGCTTCATCCGACCAACGTAACTTTCCTACGCCGGCGTATCGTGGGCGCATATTTACGCTGGACGCATTTGCCGCTCCCATTGATTTTCTATGCACATATGCAAATGAGGGAGATACGCCGATTCACGAACGTAGTTGCGCCCGGCGCATCATATACGCAGTTTGCGTTAGTCGTACGTCCGGCGTAAAGTTATTCCCCATATATGAGGCGCAACTCATGCAAAGGTATGGACCAGGGAACACAGCCGTCGTATCTTTTGTTGTTTACATTGTACGTGAATAGGACTGGGCGTAGGTTACGTTCACGTCGTAGGCAGTGATTCGACGTATCTTAGGGAGCTGTTTCGACGTGATTCTGAGCATGCGCACTGGGATGCGGCCACGGGACGGCGCATGCGCCGTTCATTTTAATTACTTCTATGGCGCTTGGCCCATCATTTGCATGGGGTCACGCCTCATTAGCATGGCTCACGGACACTTCCACCTACGCCGGCTTACGCCGAGGAAACCCAGCGTATCTTTAACAGCAAGTGGGAGGGAGTGCTTTGTAAAATCCAGTTCTTGCCTCTGTGCGCTGCGCCGGCGTAGCATAAAAGAGATACGCTACGCCCGCATAAATATGCGCCGATGTATGTGAATCCGAACCTTTATTGTCAAAAGTATTGGGATGCCTGACTTTACACACACATTAACTTTAATGACATCCCAGTCTTATGTTTGCCATACACTATACGAAAAATCGGCTGAAATTCGGCCATTTAGACAGTTCATTTGTTTTTCGGCCAGTTAACCACTTAAGACCCGGACCATTATGCAGGTTAAGGACCTTGCCCCTTTTTGCGATTCGACACTGCGTTGCTTTAATTGACAATTGCGTGGTCGTGCGACGTGGCTCCAAAACAAAATTGGCATCCTTTTTTCCCCACAAATAGAGCTTTCCTGACTGGCTCCATGGCAGCATACGTGTGGGTTAGCCCCGCCTCCATAACTACCCAATAGGACCCCTCCCCTATAAATCTTTAGCTGTGGGCTCTCAGCCTTGTTCCTTTTTTGTCCTCCTCCGTAGGACCATGTGTTTGGTTCTCCTACCTAAAAAAAAAAAAAAAACAACACACAACTCATCCCTTTGATCAAGTTTGGCCAATATTGTTGGTTAAATTCTCCAATAAGCCTTGTCTGTTAAGCAGGGTATGGAATGCATGGAGTAGCGCTGAAGATTGGAGTATGGAGACTATTGCGCAAAGACTGGTATACCTAGCAGTGCAGGTAGCCCTTATCTACTAAAGACCGGTGTGTGTCCCTGGCCGAATTGATCATGGCGGTGATGGTGAGCAGTATCGTTTTTTTCATGGCAGCAGTGTGTATGTTTGTAGTTTGTTTTTCCTGTTTGTTAAAGTCTTTTACTTGCCCTGTGAGCGGCTGGTCCCCTTTGCGTTCCAGCCGCCGCTTCCTCTGACTTCCGGGTTCTTTGGACAGACAGACCCGGACTGAAAGCGAGGCTTGGCTCACACGCGAGCGAGGTCTGGCTAGCGCATGCGCGAGGCTCGACTCGCGCACGCGCACTGGTTGCGGCTGAAGCGGTCATGGCGTCATACGCCCCAGCCCTTAAAACTAAGAGAGACATGTGTACACTGGGGGCGTGCGTTCGTACGGCGGTTCCCGGTGTACTGTCCTTTTCATATCTGGGTAAGTGTTCTGGTTCAGTCTTGGCTAAGCCTTGCTCATGTTCTCTGCTTGACGTTTTACTCTCTGTTACAGTGTCTATTCAAGGCTACATGGACATTTCTCTGCCTCTCAGTGGCCAGCCCTCCCTCAACAGTATGGCTAAGGGGAAAACTATGTTTTCTGCACCTGCTGGGGGGGAAGAGAGTGGAGTATAGGGGCATAGTGTGACTATTTGTGTTTCTTCTTCTCTTTATCTCAGCCCTTCTAGGTCTGACCAACAGCATAATGAGTCCCATGGGTCGCAGCGGGTCTTCTAAATCACACCACCGGCACTCATCCTCCAGACACCATAGTTCATCCAGAACTGGTCCTTCTAGTAGAAGTACTCCTCATCTCTCCCCCCCATGATGAAAGATCAGAAAAACTCTTGCTGGGGGTGCAAGGCTCGTTATCTATTAACAAATCCCTTGGTGATCATTGTTTCTCTAAAGTAGCCAATGAAAGGGGAGGTGCAGATAAACACCTGGAAGCTCTTGTTAAAAGGGTCGTGGACAAATCCCTGCAGAGAGAGATTACTAGAATACAGCAGGACTCTCCTATAGACCCAATGATTCCCTTATTGGATCAGGGACATTTACATGAAGTCTTCGCAGCCACTCAGGCCAGCCATTCGGCTGCCTCTCCTTCAGAAAGTGGTTCAGAATTGGATGATACAGTAATAGGCTTTGATTATGCCTTAGTCCCTGTCTTAGTGAAAGCTATTAAGGAAGTCTTGAATTTGGAGGATCCAGCTACTTCTCCCCCTAAACAGAGAAAACTCTTTAAGCAGCTCAACAAGGAGCGACATTACTTCCCGTTTATTACGGAGATAGGCGCCCATTATTTCTAATGAGTGGAGTAAACCTGATAAAAAAGGCTCTATGGCAGTCGAAGATTACAATATTATACCCTTTAAACAGGAAGACGTGACACATCTTGAAACTGCCCTTCGTGGATGCAGCGTTGATGCGTTTGGTGAAGTATGTAACCCTTCCCTTGGAAGACACAGTTTCTTTTAAAGATCCTTTGGAAAGACGGATCGATTCAGACCTAAAGAGAATCTAACTTGACAGCAGGGTCTGCTTGTAAACCCATTTTGGCTGTAGCAGCTGCCCTCAAAAAGCCTTAGAAGCCTGGTCTGACAGTGTTAATGATTCCTTGAGAAGCATTTCTGAAGATACAGCCTAAGAACTCTCCTATCCAGGAAATTAGGCTAGCGTCCGCTTTCTTGGGGGAGGCCTCTATTGATATTACTCGCCTGTAAAAGGGTGGCCAGGGTGATGTTGTCAGGGCAGTACACTAGCCCGCCGTGCTTTGAGGCTCCGTCCATGGTCTGCGGATGCAGCCTCAAAGCAGGCCTGGTGCCATATTCCCTTTGAGGGCGGGTCCCTCTTTGGCAATAAACTCGATAGTGCCATCTCTCGGGCCACGGGAGGTAAGTCGGGGGTTTCTCCTCAAGGACAAGGCGTTTACAGAATCAAAAACGCACCTTCTTCAGACCACAGAATACAGATCGCTGGAGGGATACACGCAACTACAGACCCGGTCGTGAATTCTCTAGACCATGGAGGTCCAGACAACCTCCCTTTAAGAAGCAAACTAAAGGCACTACTTCTAATATCCAGGAGTCTACGAAGTCTTTTTGAGGGTTGGGCCCGCCCAAACATTTTCAGGTGGGGGCTCGCCTTTCCCACTTTCGGCATGTTTGGGCGGCCTCTATTTAGGACTTCTGGACCATCAAGACGGTCTCGTCGGGCCACACTTGGATCTTCAACAGCGACCCCAGGCTCAGGTTTGGTTCCCACGAACCTTCCAGGCACAGAAGAGAAAAAACAAATCCTTTTGGCCTACGTGAACTCTTTATTAAATCAAGGCGCAGCTGTCAGTGTACCAGAAAACAGAACGAGGCGAAGGCATGTATTCCCCTTTGTTTCTAGTGCAGAAAAAGAAAATGGTACTACTTGGAGACCAGTAATAGACCTAACTCATCTCAAACCGGTTTATTCGGAAAAGAAAAATTCAAGATGGAATCTCTGTTAACTATCCAACAGTCGATCCATCAAGGGGTTGGTTAGTGTCAATAGATTTGAAAGACGCTTATTTTCTCATGTTCCGGTTGGCAACAGGTTTTCAAATAATACCTCCGCTTCTCGGTAGGCGACCAGCACCTACAATTCAACCTGCCCTACCCTTTGGTCTTCACGACCTCACCCGGGTGTTCTCCCAAGGTCCTGCTAGCTGTCGTAGCCCTTCTGCGGTTAGAATGGAGTTCGTCTTCATCATTATTTAGATGAATCTATTGCTACTAGCCCAAGACAGAAATCAACTGATAGAACAGAGGGATCTAGTAATTACCACTCTTCAAGAGTTCGGATGGCTGATAAATTTGGAGAAAAGTCATCTAGTCCCATCACAGACCCTAGTGTTTTTGGGTGCCCTCTTCAACACATCAATAGGCACCATCTCATTGCCAGAGGAAAAAGTTACCACAATCAGAGACAGGATCCGCAAAGCATTCGCTGCTCCTCAGCTATCTGCCCTTCATTGTCTGAAGTTAATCGGTACCATGGCAGCCACCATTCCAATGGTGAAATGGGCCCAGTGGCATACTCGTCCATTCCAGAAAGGATTTCTCCAACAATGGGTCTCCTCCAGGAAGAATCAACGCATCACGATCACTCAATCTATGAGAGGATCTCTTCTATGGTGGCTTCAGGGGAAGAATCTCCGCAACTGCCATTCAATTCGTCCCATCACTTGGGTTACAATAACATCAGATGCCAGCAATCTGGGCTGGGGCGCCCATTGCCTTTCAGAGATAGCTCAAGGCAGATGGAGCACACCCTCTCACGGAATTGTTTCCAACATACTGGAACTACGAGCCGCCTTTCAGGCACTCCTGTCCTTCAGCCATGTATTGACAAATTTTTCGGTGATGCTCAGGCTGGACAATACGACCGCCATGGCCTACATAAAGAAACAGGGTGGAACTCGCAGCTGGACCCTACTTCGAGAAGTGGAACCAATTATGAATTGGGCCCAGAAGAATCTGGCCAACATCTCGGCAGTATACATTCCGGGGATTCAGAATGTTCAAGCGGACTTCTTATCTCGAGTCCAGTTGGACAACAACGAATGGTCCCTACACATAGATGTGTTCAATTGGCTTCTAACCTTGGGAATATCCCCAGAGGTGGATCTGTTTGCGTCCCCGTGCAACCACAAGTTGATGAAGTATTATGCGAGGGGCAGGGATCCCCAAGCCTATGGGATAGACGCTCTCACAGATCAATGGAGATTTAAAAAAGCTTACGCCTTTCCACCAGTCCCTGTGGTCTTTCGGTTCCTTCACCGGCTCAAATCAGAGAATGCGGAAATCCTCGCAGTGATCCCTTTTTGGCCAAACAGGCCCTGGTTTTCTCTCCTATCGCTCCTCAGCTATCGGGACCCAATCCCTCTCCCCCCCAGACCAGATCTTCTCTCCCAAGGCTCAATATGGCACCCATGCCCAGCTCGTCTGCACCTCAGGGCGTGGTTCTTGAAAGGGGAAGGCTTGAAGCACTAGGTTGTCCAGAAGAAGTCATGTCAACCCTTCTTAACGCCAGGAGAGATAGTACTAACAGAGTGTATGAACGTATTTGGTCAAAATTTTCAGACCACATGTCTTCGAGGTCCAACCCTTCTAGCTCCCCAGAGGTTCAAGATATTCTTAGCTTCCTACAAACGGGCTTGGTCTTACCTTTAGTGGTCAGTTCTCTCCGGGTGCAAGTCTCAGCCATCTCTGCGTTTACGGGGATCTCTTGGGCTAACCATCCCTTGGTTCGCCAGTTCTTCAAAGGTGCCATTCGGCTCAGGCCCCAGAGAAAACCAAGGTTTTCCAAATGGGATCTGCCTCTTGTTCTGGACTATCTTACCTCGATCAGCTCTAATCCGGATAAGCCTCTTTCAGCTAGAGATCTTACTCTCAAAACCATCTTTCTAGTTGCAGTCACTTCAGCTAAGAGGATCTCTGACATAAGAAATCTGGGCTCAAACGAACCGTTCCTGACCTTCTTTCCTGACAGAGCAGTATTAATTCCTATGCTGGGCTCAAATCCTAAAGTGACATCCATTTTTCATGAAAATCAGGAAATTGTCCTGCCCACCTTTGGGTTATCTGAAGATCAAAGTGTTCATCCCCTTGATGTAGGACGCACATTAAATCTATACCTAGAAATGACAAAATCCTTCAGGCAAACAGACTTTCTTTTCGTCCTTCTCCATGGAAAGAACAGAGGAAAGCGGGCATCAATCAGATCCATCTCAACTTGGATAGTTCAGACCATCCAGAGGGCATATAAAGAGAAGGGCCTGGCTCCTCCAGAGGCAGTAACTGCACATTCAACTAGGAGCATCTCGACTTCTTGGAAGGCCATCCACAAGGTTTAGGAGGGTGTCTATGGGAATGTTTGACCGTTCTTCCAGAAGAGTATTTGTGAGGTCAGGCACTGATGTTGGGTGAGAAGGCCTGGCTCACAGTCTCTGCTTTTATTCATCCTTGTGGACGGCCTTCCCAGAAGAGTTGAAACCGTTATAGCTGCAAGGGGCGGGGCCAACTCAATATTAAACCCTCCGGACTAAGACTAGGATGTCAATAAAGCTCATGTGCGTGCAAAGGCAGACGTCCCAATACTTTTGGTAATATAGTGTATGTGTGTGTCCTACTTTGAGCCACGGAGAAATCCAAACCATTATTCTTATACAATTATATAGCCCTGCCATAAAATATATATACTGTATATATGTACACACACACACTCTTTTAAAGAAATATAAACAAAGAGCCAGATTCTTGAAGTTTGGCGTAACTTTGTGCAAGCGTAACGTAACCTATTTACGTTACGCCTCCGCAACTTAGACGATCAAGTGCTGTATTCTCAAAGCACTTGCTCCGTAAATTGCGGCGGCGTAGCGTAAATAGGCCGGCGTAAGCCCGCCTAATTCAAATGTGGAACGGGGGGCGTGTTTTATGTAAATGTTATGTGACCCGACGTGATTGATGTTTTTCCCGAACGGTGCATGCGCTGTCCGTGGAAATCTCCCAGTGTGCATTGCTCCTAATACGCCGCAAGGATGTATTGGTTTTGACGTGAAAGTAAATTACGTCCAGCCCCATTCACAGACGAGTTACGCAAACAACGTAAAATTTTCAAATTTCGTCGCGGGAACGACGGCCATACCTAACATTGGTACGCTGCACTTACGCCACCATATAGCAGGGGTAACTTTACGCCGGGAAAAGCCTAACGTAAACGGCGTAACTGTACTAAATAAACAAAAAGGCGCGGCTTTTTGTTTATTTATGTTGATTGTGTATTTCGCACGATAGCTGCTGCCTTGAAATTACTGTGTTGTAGCGCAGTTTTTGTGGTTTTCTTGGCGTAACTGTACTGCGTCGGCAGGGAATACGTTCGTGAATTCGCGTATCTAGCTGATTTACATATTTCGACGCGTAAATCACGCCCCTAGCGGCCAGCGTAAATATGCAGTTACGATCCGACGGCGTAAGAGACTTACGCCTGTCGGATATAACAGATATCTATGCGTGACTGATTCTATGAATCAGGCGCATAGATACGACGGCGCAACTCAGAGATACGCCGGTGTATCTGGAGATACGCCGGCGTATCTCTTTTGAGAATCTGGGCCAAATATTTTGAACTTTTGTTTAATAGATTTTACATCTACCTTTTAAATCAAAACTCATCGACAGAGTAGATACAAAAGTAACAATGTTACTTTGTATCTCTCTATCTCCTGTCTGATCAATGTTTATAAACAATGTTACTTTGTATCTCTATCTCCTGTCTGATCAATGTTTATAAACAAGGATACTTTGTATCTCTCTATCTCCCGTCTGATCAATGTTTATAAACAAGGATACTTTGTATCTCTCTATCTCCCGTCTGATCAATGTTTATAAACAATGTTACTTTGTATCTCTCTATCTCCTGTCTGATCAATGTTTATAAACAATGTTACTTTGTATCTCTCTATCTCCAGTCTGATCAATGTTTATAAACAAGGATACTTTGTATCTCTCTATCTCCCGTCTGATCAATGTTTATAAACAATGTTACTTTGTATCTCTCTATCTCCTGTCTGATCAATGTTTATAAACAATGTTACTTTGTATCTCTCTATCTCCTGTCTGATCAATGTTTATAAACAATGTTACTTTGTATCTCTCTATCTCCCGTCTGATCAATGTTTATAAACAATGTTACTTTGTATCTCTCTATCTCCTGTCTGATCAATGTTTATAAACAATGTTACTTTGTATCTCTCCATCTCCCGTCTGATCAATGTTTATAAACAAGCATACTTTGTATCAGAGGCGTAACTATAACTTTCAGGGCCTTGGTGCAAGAAACCATGAAGGGCCCCTGACCTGTAGTATGATGGGAGGGTATTGTGGACGGTAGAGGGGCAGTATGACGGGGTATTTTGACAGGAGGGGGGGTTGTGTTGGGTTGTGTTGGGTTGTGTTGGGATGTGTTGGGTTGTGTTGGGTTGGGTTGTGTTGGGTTGGGTTGTGTTGGGTTGGGTTGTGTTGGGTTGGGTTGTGTTGGGTTGTGTTGGGTTGTGTTGGGATGTGTTGGGTTGTGTTGGGTTGTGTTGGGTGGTG